>NC_133359.1:6646214-6846214 GCF_030506205.2 Paramisgurnus dabryanus
ACCGATGCCGATATTAAACACTTGTATACAATACTATACAGTTGGTCTATTTGCTAGTTTATTTCTGCATCAAATTATTTTTACTGAACATAGATTGGATCTAATTAACATTCAACTGAACAACATAATAAGAGAGACACAAATTAAGCTAAAACAAATATAATAAGACAGCATGACAACCTTCAAAGGTGGTTTTTGCTATTCAGCATTTATTTTATTAACAACATTAACTCGTTTTTTTTTTAGATATAATGGATTTCTTTATGCAGTTAATTAATAGGCCGATACCGATTGTTTTTCTCGTGCTATTGCTGATATGCCGATGGTTTCAAATTCATCAAAAATCGGCCGATAAATATCGGCGGCCGATACATCGGTGCATCACTACTGTCAATCAATATTAAATACACACCGTAAGCAGATACCTTTGTGTCGTCGTCAGATAACAAATTAAAATAAATGGAGCAGGGGGACATATATATATATATATTTTATTATGCACATCAGGTACGGGGTACACTTGGACTATACTTCAAAGGCGATTTTCTCAATATTAGATTTTTTTTACCTCTGCCAAATATTGTTATATCATCATAACAAACCATACATTAATGGAAAGCTTATTTTTTCAAATGATGTATAGATCTCAATTTCATAAAATTGACCCTTATGATTGGTTTTGTGGTCCAGGGTCACATATGCACTCTTTAGGTACAAAGGTGTACTTTTTGAAAGGATATCGTCCCAGTTATAGCTTTTGTACCTGTTTTTCTGAGACAGAGTGTAGAAAACAGGAAATAGTTTACCTTCAATTTCCTTCATTTTATCTTGAATATCTTTAGCCATTTTTTCTGTTTCCATTGTGATGTTCTTCAGGCGTTCATTAGCTTCTTCATTGACGCTATTGTTCTTGTCGTTTGATTTTAATTTTTCAAACTGCTCTTTCAAATCCTCAAGATCCTGCCAAACCAAAAAATAAATGAAAACTCAATAATCATATTTACATAAAATGTATGTTGTTTTTGTGAGACTACCACTAACCTTACTGGCATCATTGGCACGATTGAGGGCAGCATCTGCTGCTGCTTTGGCCTCCTTCCCCTGAGCTCTATTCATTTCTGTTTTGTCCTTCAAGGCCTTAGTTTCATTCAGTAAGTCTTTAATTCGGGTTGAATTCAAATTATCCTCAATGTTTTCCAGTTTAGGCTTAGTCTGGTAAAATCGATGAGAAAACAGCTTCTTAACGCATGTCACAGATAAACTTACATACAAAAACCCATTGTATACTGAAATCACAACAAGTGAGAAAGTGATTGCCATTGTTTTGATATGCATACTGTTTTGAACTATTACCTCATTAAGTTTGTCACTGATAACATTATTGTTGTCTTCTGCTTCGTTCAGATAATTCCTGATCTTGTCATGGAGATCTTCTGTATCCTTCAACGCTTTCTCAATCTCGCTCACATCAATGGCCTCTGTTCTTTTCCTGGTTATACATCAACAAACAGGTTAGTGAAGATGGTGACCACTGGTTAAGATGTTGCCTATGAAATAATACTTATAATACAGATAAATTACTGCAGCCTCACAAAATCTCTGTGGCCCTCTTTTTCATGTCTTCAGCTATTTTGGCCTCTTTCTCCAAGCGCTCGAGATCTTCACTGAAGCCTGTGACGTTTGCCAGGATCTTCTTGATGTCCTCAATCATCTTCTTGATGTCATCAGGAGATTTGGGCAACTGAATTGACAACACAGCATTGGCCAGTTTCTCAATGTCCTCCGGCTTCACCAGCTCATCTGTTAAGGTACAGTTCCTCAATTAATGATGTCTTTGGAAAAGAAATTCACACAAAAACTACTGTGTACTTTTTCTAAAAGTACAAAGTAATAGTTCAGCCCAAATTCTGTTATCACCCATTCACCCAAATCCAAACCGGAAGTATTTTTATAGCACTATTTTAGATAGGAGCAGCTTGGATGTTATGCTTTTTCTTTATTACATTTGTCAAGGGAAGCTAGCTATGGTGCTTTTCCATTGCATAGTACAACCTGGTACGGCTCGGTACTGCTTACTTTTAGGGGGTTTTCCACTGTGTACAGTACCTAGAACCTAATACATTTTTTAGTACGAACTCAGTTGAGGTTCCAAGCAAGCCGTATGATACTAAAACGTGACATGTTTTACTGCAGATCACTGATTGGTCAGAGAGAATCGTCACTATCAGCTGTGTCTTACCGATCTCAAATACCATAGGGAAATAGCAAAAACATCAAGTTAATATACACTCATATCATAATGCAAAACTGCCTAAAACAACCAATTATCATTTTTATCTCCATAACAAAATCTGAGATGACCAGACATGCACTCATAGACATGGATTATTTATGAATTATTAATATATTGCTGTCTGTGATACCGTGAGCCTGGAGACTGCTGTGTACACTGGAAGTTTATACATTTTTATAAGTTTAAGTGTCGTACCACACAATGGAAAAGGGACTTTAGGGATCTGTTACATGCATTACCTCTCAGGTAGTCCTTGACCTTCTTTAAAAAGTCCCTGATTTTAACCTTTTCTTTCTCAGATTTACTCTTAGACTGATTTATTTTATCCATCATCTCTTTCGCTTGATTTTTGATGTAATCAGTCATTTTTGTTGTGTCGGTAAGCTGAAAAAGATTTAAAAAGAAAGCAATTATAAACTCCTCAAGGTCATCTGTTTAAAAACACTTTAGGTGTCATCAAATGATAAGCAACACTTTGCAAATCTGCACTCAGAGTTCGCCACATAAGCAAAGATGAACCGATATATCGGCCAATAATCGGTATCAGTCAGTAAAAGGAATTTTCACAATATTGGCTGGCGGTTAACACCCCAAAGTCATGGCCAATACATCCTGTCAATCAAAAAAGAACAGGAATATGCAATGAATTTGAGCTCTGTGTATAAGAACATCCCTAATGTTCAATATTAATGGTCATTACAGGAAGTTACATTCAGAAAATGTAATTTAGTTAATGCAAGTTAATATAGCCACCAAACTATCGGCATCGGTATCTGCAGATATCATTCTGAATAATAAGCTATCGGTGGAAAATTTTATATCAGTGCATCTCCACTTTTATGCATATTTTTTGCTTCTTGTTGTCCTGCATTTGTATTAAAATATTACAAAATGTCCAGTGTGACCACAGCTCAACACTAATACACTTTAAAGCATATACATGCAAATAATTTATGCAGGGTACACAAAAGTAGGAAAATGTTGTTGTTCATGACATGCCTTTGCGTCCGCATCCTTGAGTTCATTGCGGACGTCTGTGATGTTTATCCTGGTCATCACTGCCAGTTTAGAGGCATCGAAGCTGATGGGTAAACTCCCCTCACAACCCGGACCTCCACACTTCCCGCACAAAGCTCCACCGCATTTTGCCTGCTCACATTTCACGTCGCCTGGAGCTCCACAGATCTACAGTAGAAAGATTCAATGCTATTGCTCAGCAATTCGATTATTATTTATTTTATTATTAAGGTTTACTGTTAAATCACCTCCTCGTTCAGTTTGGCTACACTCAGATCCTTCACTTTCTTCTCCAGTAAATCAATTTGTCCTTTGCGACACTTGGTGAGCTCCAGTGCGACCTTCTCTCTTGTCTTCTCGGAGTCTTCTTGCATTTTCTTAGCTGCTTCCACTTTCTTTTCATCTTCGGTAAATTTTTTATAGAGCTCCCTGATCTTATTTACATTGTCTGTTGAAATGGCACACAAAATAGTTGGATATATCGCATCTTTTATAACTGACACAATACTGCTACAATTTTATTATCCAAAAATGAAATATAGTATTATTCTGGGTTGGTAAATAATGTGAAGTTTTACACACAAACCATTTAAAGCTTTTATGTCTATCACTGGAACGTCTTTTTTCTTCTCCCTGAGATTCTTCAGCAGCCTGTTGAACTCAAAGCGGATGTTGTCGATGTCAGTGTTGAGCAATGTGCTTGGGTCGATAATAATTAGATTTGGGTCTATGGTTTCTGTTTCATTCCTGAACAGGGAGAAAAATACCAATTTATAAATTAATGATTTGCATATACAGTATATGAAGAGCTTAGATGCAAAAGCTGATAAACGGCACAATCGTCAAAAATGAGATATTGATATTAACCGAATGCTCTCGGCACATATTATACCGTTCATCAAATACTTTAATCTGCTTAAAGGGCACATGTAATTGCCTTTTTACAAGATGTATTATAAGTCTCAGGTGTGCCCAGAATATGTCTGTGAAGTTTCAGCTCAAAATACCTAACAGATCATTTATTATAGCATGTCCAAGCAAATACTTGGGAGCAAATGCAAATGAGGTACTGCTCCTCACTTCACTACAAACAGATAGTGAGCACTTTCATTTAAATAGATCTTATTAATACAGTCTGAGACAGTAGTATCTAGTGGACAGAGTACAACTCACTGATGGTGGAAATTATGGTAATGCAGGACTGTTAGTGGGAGGGGCTTTATCAGTGTGACCTCACATTGATAAGAGAATCAAAACAGCATGTCTAATAGCACTGCTTTGGTTTAATGGGGGTTAAAAAACAAGGAGCGGTTGGATTTTTTTCATCGTAGGGTGGTTGTGTTCACATACTGAAAACACACATTATGTCCAAACACCTTGTAAAAGTAGATTTTGCATAATTGGTGCTCTTTAATATCAGCCTCAGGCCATTCAGAAATACCACTTTGTGTGCAGAATCCACTAAATGCCATGTCAATTTTTCAGCACAGTCCTCTAAGTGCTCAGAAGAAGAATTGTATGAACGCCAGGATACATTCGTCAGATTTCAATAGTTGAATTTTTAACCAGGTTTAAAGAGGTTTACTAAATATATTAGGATATTAACTGGATGTTTGAGCCTTTTACCCTTATTCAGATAGGACAGTGAAGAGGGACTTTTTTAGAAGTGGAAATTTTAACACTTAGAGGGTTTTGCATCTGAACTCCTCATATATAGTAAAGCTTGATCAGTTCTGCACATAGCCAGTTATAAATCATGTGATATATTGGCACTAGAAGCAACACAGCAGTCCCATACATAGTCCCCCATTGCACAATAATACAAAAACAACATATAAACAAATATTATAATACTAATACCTAATCTGTTCCAAGAGCTTTTCTAATTTATCCAGTTCATCCTGATTCGTCTTGTTGAGCAGACTTTGTAGCATATCCAACAATCTATTTAACCGTTCGAGATCAGGAATAGGCCGGGTGTTTTCAGGGCAGGGCATTATAGTTTCCATCCTTTCGGTATCTAGTTTGATATCCGAGACAATCTTTTCCCAGAGCTGGGAGCAGGTATGGCAGGGCTTGCAGGTGGGAAAGATGGTGTCGTGACCCGGGCCGCATTCATCACAAAATATTCCTATTACTCCTGGTTTACATAAGCACTCGCCCGTGTAAGGGTCACAGGCTGGGTAAATAGTGCCCTCCATATTACAGTCACAAGCTGATGAAAGAATAACATGATTTTGTTTTAGATCTACAAATAAATGTGTATTTAAAAGAAAGGATAAGCATCTAATACTTACACATGCACTGTATATCTGGGTTTCCAAAAAAGTTGGGCCCACATTCATCACATTGTCTGCCTCCGTATTCTGTCTCGCAGAGGCATTGGCCTGTGATCTGCGACAACATAAAATAAAGCAGATGGGACATCAGACCTGCTGAAATGTATCATCATGATGTTGTGGTTAAAACCTGGCTCGGAAGCAAATTATCCACCTGCACTCTCATTATCAGTGACATTATTATACATTTACATTTATGCACTTATCCAAAGCATTCAATCTATACATTTTTATCAGTACTCATGTCCTCAGGGCTCGAACCCATGAAGTTTTTGTTGCTAGCACAATTCTCTACCACTTTATTGTAGAAAAATGAAGAGTATTTACCTTATCGCAGATATTGCTGAGGACATGTTCTGGGTTACAGTTGCATGGCTGGCACCCAGACTCCCCATCTAAGTTCCAGTATCCATCCTTACACTCATTACAGAGGAATCCTTTGACACCTGTGCGGCACGGGCACCGACCGGTCTCCGGGTCGCAGATACAGGGGCTTCCAGCGGGACACTTTGAAACGTCTGTGCCCCTCGGGTCACAAGAACACTCTAAGTATAACATAAGAATAGTAAACCTTTCAGGAAAGGTAACAAAGTTATCAAGCAGTATCAAGTGTTTAAAGGAACAAGCCGACTTTTTGGTACTTCAGCTTATTCACCATATCCCCCAGAGTTAAATAAGTCCATACATACCCTTTTCATCTCCATGCATGCCGTAACTCTGTCTGACGCACCCACAGCTAGTCTAGCTTAGCACAAAGACTGGAAGTAAATGGCTCCAGCTAGCATACTGCTCCCAATAAGTGACAAAATAACGCCAACATTTTCCTATTTATATGTTGTGATTTGTATAGTCACAGCGTGTGCAAATAACAAGGTCATATGAGACACAGCCATCTTTTAACCGTATACATATTGGGAACCATATTCTCAGAAGGCGAAGCACTGCTACTTGGGCGGACTGATTAGCGCCACACTTGCGAACTCTCTGCTTCTCACCACGGGCTTCTCAGGTTCTACAAGCAAATCACTTGTTGTTATTTTGTCACTTATTTGGAGCAGTATGCTAGCTGGAGCCATTTACTTCCAGTCTTTGTGCTAAGCTATACCAGCGGTGGGTGCTCAGACAGAGTTACGAGACGCACAGAGATGTATCAGCTTATCTTATGCTGTGTTCACACCAACCACGGTAGAGGCGTCAAACGCGAGTGATTTCAATGTTAAATCAATGTGAAGACGCGTTGACGCGCGTCTGACGGACTCGCGACGCGAATAAGGTGTTTAGGGCGGTAGACGCGATTCCGTTTCATTCGCGTGAAGTTGAAAAGTTTGAACTTTTGTGGAAAAACTCGCCGCGTTAACCAATCAGGAGCTTGCTCTAGTAGTGACGTGATCACAGGAAGCGAGCGGAGTCGCAGAAGCCCTTTCCATGACGTGAATTTCTGCGTGAATGTCTCAATGACTAGAATATCACGCAAATGAAACGAGTAAACTCAAAATGTTCAAGCGGCAAACTAGATGCGGTAGATGTGAATTTGACGCATCAAACGTGGCTGGTGTCGTGGTGTGAACCCACAGTAACTCTGGGGAATACGGTAAAAATCTTATGTCCCAAAAAGTCGGCATGTTCCTTTAATTTAAGCTATTTATGACACGCATACAACTTTTCTGTACTTGAAACTATATAGTGCTTACTATAAAACCAAAATGTACTGTACATTCAAATTGTGGGGTCCCTTTAATTTACACAAAATTACACACATAAAAAAAATCAAACACTCTTCCTAAAAATGCTTGATCACAGTTATTTGATTCCTTAATGTACCTTTGCAGTCCTGATCGAGTGCATTTCCATAGTATCCACGCTTGCAGCTCTGACACCGTGGTCCCTCCGTATTGTGCAAACAGCGCAGACACTTGCCGGTTAAAGCGTTGCATGCGTCATCGTCACGGGGATCAATATTATTGTTGCAGTCACACTCCTCGCATCGGGCATCTGGCAACCTCAAGTCACCATAGTAACCAGGTGCACAGGCATCACAGCGTGGGCCTGTGAAAGAAAATGGTCCAGGTCTAATGAATGTGATTGTATAAACACTGTTGTATTTATATTTATCACATTTTTGGCTAATTTGATGGTCTTGGAAAACCTATGTATCGGGACAAAATAAACAAGAACCTGTATGGCCAGGCAGACATTCACAGAATGGGTTTACAGAGTTTGGATCTTTGTTGCAGGAGATGGCGAAGAAACGTCCATTTCCTTTTAAATCTGGACAAAGGCATGGCTCACATGGTTGCTCAGAGACAGGGTCACCAATATAACCATCTTCACACCTTAAAAGGAAAATAACAATAGCCCGATGGGTAATTGTCCAAGTCAAAAGAGCCCATGTTAGTCCTAGATACTACAGCATAAAACAACATGACCAAAACAATTGCACATAATCCTAAAATCTTGTCGTACCTTTCACAGTGAGGTCCTGTGGAGTGCTCTCTGCAGTCTAGACAGACTCCAGTAACGGGGTCACAGATGTCCGACAGCCCGTTGCATTGACAGCGTCTGCACAGGGGAAATCCAAAGAAACCGGTGTAACATTGGTCACATTGACGGCCTGTTACTCCATCCCGACATGAACATTGTCCACTTCTCTGGTCACACAACTCAGCAGTAGAGCCAGACGGATCGCAGTCACATGCTAAAGACAACAAAGAGCTCATAAATGTGTGCACAGGTAGTGGATGTTCAAAACACAGGTATACAAAAGGATAACTTAACAGAATATGATCGTACTTGAGCAGCCATCATATCCAAACCCATACGTCAGAGGAGCACATGAATCGCAGCAGCGACCAATAACGTTTGGTTTGCATTCGCACTGCCCGCCGAATTTACTGCATGATGAACCGTAGGCTCCAACTGGATTACAATTACAAGCTGGTTGCCAACACAAACGGATACGTGATTAGTCAACAATGCATTGTGGTATGCTAAACTAATTTTTAAAACATTCAAAAGAGGATACTCACAAACTGCACCGTTGTGAATAAAAGCAGATATACTTCCAATAATCCTCTCGCATATTTCGGGAAGCGTTTGCTCTCCTACCTGCCCTCCCAACACAACACAGCGATACTGCTGAAACTCAGCCAGTTGTGAGCTCGAGCAGAAGTTTGGGAGGGAGTCCACTTTGGGAATGAGACCCAGCTATATTAATGATGGAAATGTGAATAGAGGTAAATAAACTAGACAAATTGACTTTTCTATTAGGCTTCATTGATCTGGTATAGACACGATTAGATGTTCCCAAGCCTAACTGGAGGAAATCTTACCGAGTCGATTAGGATGTATGAGCTGGACAGAAAGTTGGCATTAGGTTGCTTCCTAAAAGTGATCTCCACTTCATAATGATCGCCAGAGCGAAGACACACTGGGGAATCCAGGGTCGCTGTCCTACAAGACAAACGTAGATTCATGAAACAGGCCAATAGGTGACCCATGCACCCTACACTGCAGAACAATGGTCAAAATATGTACCCCAGCTGTGCTTGGGGTGGTACACTTTCAAAAAGTACAGCTTTGCACCTTAAGAGTTCATATTAGTATGTCAAAGGTACATATTGCAGGGTTCCCACACCTAAGTTAACTTCAAATTCAAGGACCTTTCAAGGACTTTCCAGGTCCAATACCCTCAAATTCAAGGACCAAATGTGGGGACACATTTCAAGTGAGAGCAAGGTTACATTGTGTTACCTTTTAAGATACATTGTTACAGTTCCCTTTCGAGGGAACTCGTGCTGCGTCACTGTGGTGACACTTTGGGGACACCTCCAAAGGTAAGTGCGTCTGTATGTTTATATTAAATTTAACCAATGGTGAGGCTTAATGCCAAAGACAGGGTGACGCGGGAGCCAGGAAGTATATCGCTATCTGAAATATTGCCAAAGACAGCATTACAAGGACACAGGAAGTATGGCAAGGGAGACGCAGCGTCTCGTTCCAATCTCAGGGAACAACAGTTACATACGAATCTGGGGAATTTTTTTCCCCAGATTCACAAACTTTCAAGGATTTCAAGGACCCGTGGGAACCCTGATTTTGGTACCAGATGTAAACATATATGTACCTAATGGTACACATTTTGACCGTTTTTTAAAACTGTATACAAAAATGTACCCTCACCTTCCAGACCCTGGAAGAGTAAAGACTTTCTCTGATGGGTCATTTGGACAACTTCCATCCCGTGATCCGAAAGACACAACATTCACAGTAGCTGTCCAGTCATCGCTAGACTGCAACAATATGATAAAATTCATAAATGTGGAGTGGGCGCAAAAATCTCAGATAGTCAAATATCGAACGAAAGATCTGGCCAACCTCTGGTTCATAGCGGACAACTACATAGTAGTCAAGGGTTGCTGGTATATTGGTGATGGAAAATCGGAGTCCAGCCCCATCCTGAACTCGCACAAAACCCAATCCAGTCCAAGTGACAGACTTGTTTGGTGCACGTTGTCTTGGGATGATTTGAAGAGATGATCCTGGTTGAAAGTGGATCATTGTCTGCAAAGGATCAAGTGGGACGATCATAAACATTATGTGTGTAGTGACCAAAAGACCCATTCTGATAGTATCTCAGACCAATGATAAATCCTTTTTAACGTTTACCTGGTCTTGTCTTCGTCGTCTGGCTTGCCGTTTCTCACGCTTGACCACCACAATCCTCCCATTGCTTATCTTAAAGTCGTAACCCCTTTGTCTGAAGTAGTGCTCACATATGGGTAGGGTGATATGGGAGTTAAATGGGGTAGGCGTCACCATAGGGTAATCAGGGATCTCTGGTTTAGTTGTCGGGGAGGGTTTTGGGTCAAATGGGCAAAGAGGGAGCTTGGTTGGTCGTTCAGGTTTCACTAATGGTAGGGACACCTATGACAGGAGAAGGTTTCTGTAATGGCTACATTTGTGACTCTGGACCACAAAACCAGTCATAATGGTACATTTTTTGAAATGCTGGATACATAATATTTCCCTTAGGATAGGACAACATTTGGAGACCACTTCTTTAGTCTATTTTAGAGTAAGACATTTTAGGTTGACTTCCGAAATAGTTAAAAACTTCACTTTTAAAAAGTTTACTTTATATCAAAGCTCATGAGTCACACTTTGTATATAACTTGAACATAGCCTTCTTTCAAATGAGTAACAGCCAGTTGATCACAATCTCTCACCACAGGCTTTGCGTTCTCAGCTTCATAGATATAAAAATCAAGGGGAGCCAAGAAATATCCAGCAGTGGGGTCACTACATTTGAGACCAACCATGTTAGGCCTGCATTCACACTGGCCTTCCTCCGATGAACATCTGTGTAGACACAAACACAGTATTATTTTCTGCACAGTAAAATGAGGTTTTCTATGGTTAGGCGGTGACTTACTCAGTTCTCCGGGCGCCACCAATGTCACAGTCACAAGGTATACAGCCATAGACTGTATTTCCTAGACCCCAGTACCCTGGCTGGAAAAAATGTATTCGTAGTGTTACTTTAATATAGCCAAATTAAAATGATAATAAGTATGTGGGGAGGATTCGGCTTACCAGACACTCATCACACTCTGGGCCGTGAGCAAAATGTTGACAGATACATCGTCCTGTGGTCTGATCACAAGGGTTGCCTATGCTTACGGTGCCCATGAAATTACACCTACACACTGGACATATAAAAAAAATGAGGAAAGGATATATGTGATTCGTAAAGTGAAGCGATATGTTTTGCATTTTCAGCATTGCCACAAGGGGTGCTTTAGTGGCTATAAGGAGTCTTCATCTACATTTTTGGCTGCATTGTGCCAAAACACTGCATACAAATTTTGCAGATTAGGGCATCTTTTGTTGGTTCTGGAAAAGTCATCTTATTAAAGAAATTAAATTTTAACCAAATCCCTACCCATACCCCCAACCATAGGTCTGATTTCTTTTTCATGTAAATGGGAGCTCTTCGGTGTGCGGATCTATTATTTGTACTATATAATCGATCCTGCACCCGCACTTGACTTGGATGTGCATGAGAATACTGTTTCTCTAGCCAATTTCTTTTTCCATCTGTGGGTGCACTGCACAACTTCATGCAACGCTTAGGTTGCTTAGCAACGACAGACGCTATGGGAGCGCCCAAGCACCTTGGAAAGAATGAGGACGGTTTTAGACCCAAAAAATGAAGCGCTCCTTATTCAGCTTATTTATCAAAGCATTGTAGATATTACAGCTCGTAAGATCCATCAATCAGAGGATATCTGGTGTTTTTCCGTGGGCCATTTCGAGCCCCGGAGCGCCCACAGGATCAACGCCTAACTATGCCCCAACCATAAACTAGAGAAAAATAAACATGATGTAAAGAAATAAATATTGTTTCAACTCATGGTTGGGTAAAATATGGACATTTTCTAAGTCAATTTAAACCCGTTTCTGATCTTAACTTATGCCGAGTTGAGACTGCACGATTTTAGCCCTGATTTTGACTTGCCGACATGTTTTGAGAAAACGCCGAAAAATGTCAGAAATCACAGGCAAATCGATGCTCGTGCACGCAAGTGACAATCACACAGTGTGAAATTATCAAAGACACGTTTTGAGAGAGTCGCCGAAGAATCCCCAACACCTGTGAGATATCTGGCATGCTAGATATCTGAACCTGTCTGCAATTCAAAATGACGTGTGAAATGTGTTTTGACAAATAAAATTGGCAATGACTTACAGCCAGTGAGAGAGCAACATACAGGGCAGCTGGAAGTTCGGGGGAGAGTCTCCCCAACCATTTCCTCCTTTATAAACTTTATTTATTTTTCTTCTTTCTGCTGCAAATGAGCGCACATGCAATTTGTATGGCAAGCTTCTTGCAGGCTACCATTTTTAATAATAATAATCCCAGTCTCACGTGAGAACTCCGGTCTTGCACGTGTGACCTCGCGTTGTTTTTTCTTGTCAATTCTCGCGTGTGTTTGGTTGTGAGACGGGAACAAAGTTGTTGGCGATTCTTCCAATGGTAAAGTTATGCAATGTGAAAAGATCTTTGACCCTACTACTTTGAAAATCATGAAGTTTGAACTCGGCATTTGTTAACCAATGTAAGTAATATAGAGACAATTATCACTTTTTAACAGATACTATATATATGCTTTGGAACAAATGCACCATAAAATACACCAGGAACTGTGCTTAAAGGGATACTTCACCGATTTAGCATTCAGCTTTGTATCTGTAGAAACCCGGCAGTATTACTGAATGACCATGTTTCCCTCCCTCATTTCCCCCTGAGAGGAGAGATATCTGCATTTTGGTTCTGCAAAAAAGTCCTCCAATGATGTAATATGACGATTTTTGCATCATCGGAGGACTTTTTTGCAGAACCAAAATGCAGATATCTCTCCTCTCAGGGGGAAATGATGGAGGGAAACATGGTCATTCAGTAATACTGCCGGGTTTCTACAGATACAAAGCTGAATGCTAAATCGGTGAAGTATCCCTTTAATTTGTCTTTTTAAGTTTTTGTAAACTGCTGTAAACATTTTATAACGGTAGTCCTATCTAGTAGGATGAATACTTACACTGACAGCCACTGGGGTCATCTCGGCTAAAGCCGTAGAAGCCAAATTTGCACCGGTCACAGCGTTCCCCTTCTACATTCTGTTTACAAACACACTGACCAGTAACTGGATCACAAAGTCCACCGTCCACTGAACCATCTGGATTACATTCACAGGCTGCATATAGAAAACAATACAATATTTATAGCATTTCTACCTAAATAGCCTCACTTGGTACTGTATGTATATATATATATATAATTTTATTAAGATACAAACAGAAAATACTGAAAATATGTACAAAACAAATAAAAAAAATGTAATTTTCAGGACTAAATGTTTTCTGTAGGCATCGTCAGTGTTTAGTGTGATCTCTATTGGCTTTAAACACATCTTGAGCGTTTTTAAACAGAATAAAGTAAAAAGAATTTCTTTAAAATTAGAAATTAGGATTTAATTTGGTTTAGGTTTAAGAGATCCTGCAGTTTCCTGCTATTGCTTTAGTGGAAGGGGAGTTTACCCTAAAAATTTGACACATCAGTTAACATTTTTATACAGTTTTAATAATACATAAAAATTTCCTGTATTTTCGGGATGTATTTTATTAAAGAGACTGAGAAATAATTATATATGATCGCTATAACATTGCAAAAACAAAAAATCTAATTCTGGCCTGGTGAGCAAAGACTTTTGCACAGTACTTTATATATTTATTTTTTTAACATAGCCTACTAATTTTGGGATTAAACGATTATTGGCAGACCCCTGCAGTACCACTATCAAACCCCTTGAGGTCACAAACGCCCTGTTAAAGACCCCTGGCCTGCCCTAAAAACAAAAACTACACTTACGTAAACAAGCATCGGGGTCTTCCACAAAGCGCTGGGGGTCCTGGTAGTAATAAGGGCCACACAGTTCACACTGAGGTCCAACACGGTTATTCCTGCAGTTATCACATACACCACCACTAACTAGTCCTGTAGCCAGATAGCGTTCCTGATCAAAGTGACACTTCTCTGAGTGACCATTACAACTGCACCCTGAAACAATAAAGAAACAGGTACTCATATATAGTTTGTCGATACACTGTGACATTAAGGCAGTGTTATTTTGAACCACTTACTTCTGCAACCTTCCGTGTTTGTTTCTCCACCTGGCCTCCAGGGGGCGTCCTGGTAAAAGTCTTGACATTGCTCACAGTTGTACCCCACTGTGTTGTGTTGGCAAACACATCTACCGTGCACCTTAGAGCCAAGACACAGAGGGAGGTAGAAAGAAAGAAAGATGAAAAACATCAATTTCAGCAGACAGTTATTGCAAAGCATGCATAATTGCTTTAAGTGAAAAACTAGTCATTTAGAAATAACAACCAGGACTTTTACAAAGCGCCTTCTATTCGGCTAGACAGGTAGTAATTATAGTTAATTGCCCATAGTTTTTTTAATTCAAAAAGTTCAAAAAGAAATTATTTAAATGGCAAAGAATGTAGCTGCTTGTTGTGAATTTTAGATACTTTAATAATAAAAGAGCAATTATATGTTAAAGAATAAAAGAAGTTAAAAAACAAAGTCTTAGTATTCAAAGAAGTTGCACTTTATTAAATCTTAAATACATTTTGTTGTTTGTTTTCTCTTATCTTATGAGACTTATTGACTCTCAGTTTGTTCATTTGCAGCTTGTTATTTCTAAAATGGCAAAAACACAAAATTGAGACAATGGGCGAAATACTTGTTTGTTTTCATTTCTGTATCTCATATAAAGCTTAAAAACTAACATTTATGAAAAACATTTTGTGTTCATGTTGGAATCTCAAATTCTTAGTAGTAAGATTTTAGTATTTGGGCTACTCTGACCAATTCACAACATCTCTGCGCTCTCTTCTCAAGCTTTAAATGAGAATAGTCAAGAAATCTAAGAAAAAAAATCTCCATTCAATCAATTTAATGTCATTGCTGGAAAATGACTGGAAACACTGAGACGTTAAGGATATTAAAGGCCGTGACTAGTCCAATATTAACTCTTATTCTTTCTCTCTCTTTTTTTAGTTGTCAGCTAGGCATGGCCAGCTTTTTGATTTTCACAAAAGTTAAATGCCTTCCAAAAATGTTCTTCTTTAAATATTTAAACAAAGAATATATCAAATGAAGGACAAAAAATAAAACTTTTCATCCTATCTTCATTTGTTCTCTTTTTATCACCTCTCAAATATGGGTAGGTTTCTTCAAAAATACCAAATTTTGAACAAAAAGCTGAGATAATTGCATTTTTGTAAAGGATTTTTATTAGTGATCAGATTTAGCATGATGATCAAAACATGCACAGAGGTTTTACTATTTTTGAATCCATGGATGCTTTAGTGTTTTATAAGTTGTGTGCGAGCGCCACCTAGTGGATAGTAGCGGATATATGGATTGCCGTTAAAACTCGTTGTGTTGGGGAAAGTTACTTTTAAAAGTAATGCATTACAATATTAAGTTACTCCCAAAAAAAGTAACTAATTGCATTACTTAGTTACTTTTGATGGAAAGTAATGCTTACGTTACTTTTAGTTACTTTTGCTTTACTTTTTCTTGGCTGAAGCTTGAACTCTTTAATCTCTTTAAGGCATTGCAGGTGTTTTTTATGACTGAAAAGTTCTTCATTTTGCATATTTAATCACAAAAATGTCAAGGTCTGGCCTGCCATCTCAGTTTCTGACTCAAACTGTCCCCACACAGGCGTGTATGCATAGTGCGCATAATGTGACTACCGTATTTTCCGCACTATAAGGCACACCGGATTATAAGGCGCACCTTCAATGAATGGCCTATTTTAGAATTTTATATATAGGGCGCACCGGGTTATAAGGCGCATAGAATAAAAGATACTGCAGTCAAACGTTTGACTGGGTTTGCGTTATTCATCCACAAGATGGAGCTGTGCTAAAGGGAATGTCAGATAAAGTCAAACTTTATTAAGCCTTCTGAAAACTCAGTTCACCATGGTGACGTTGTTCAAACTTTGATGTGCATATCAACAATATCTCCCAGCCTTGTTCACTCTTCTCCCAAACGTGGAAGGGAACTTTTTCCCTAAAGCTATGTTTATACTCGCCGCGTCCGCACTGGCGCGTTGGTGCGCGCGGCAAAAATGACGTCAACGCAGAGTGGGCGTTCGTGCGCGTTGGGTGCGCGAGACCCCATTTCGCGTGGCGGTGTGCACAGCATTTTTTGTAACTTTCCGCGCGGCTCCGCATACGAAAATGATTCTGTCTGAGCAGGCAAGCCTGTGATGTATCTCTTTGATCAATCCAAGCAAAACAATGTATATATTTATCTGACACTCTGTAAGTAAAGTATGGAAACTTTGCAATTTAAAACACGAATTTTTTTACATGATTCAGAATGTTTGGCTTATATTTGTATTGAATGAACCACTAGACGAGGAATAAAATGCAAACCTTAAGATATCTGTACTGTTTGTTTAGTAAAAAACGTTAATGAAATGATAATGTTTAATAGAGACATATTTAAAAGATTGTTATTTTATTCATGTTCTCATATTTATATATCAAACTCTGATGTTAAAAGCACCAGGGTTGTTCCAGCGGACGACTTCTTCTATCCTCTTCATTATGTTTGTTTTTGACTTTATTGCTCGCGTCGCCCCCTGGTGGTTCAAAAAAATAGTGCAACAGCGAGCGCGTCAACTATAAACGCCTTGTCCGTTTGGTGAGACGCGCGCGCGATCCGCGGAGGCTTGCGTTGCGGACCAAAGCGCGAGTATAAACAAAGCTTAACTTTTCCGGCCGCGGAAGCGTCCTCGCGCGAGCCGGCCGCGGAAGCGTCCTCGCGCGAGCCGGCCGCGGAACATTTTGACATTGACCCGGAGTTTGCCTTGATCCATTTATAAGGCGCTCTGGATTATAAGGCGCACTGTCATTTTTTGAGAAAATTAAAGGCTTTTAAGTGCGCCTTATAGTGCGGAAAATACGGTACGTTTAGTTTAATTCAGTACATAATTTTTTTAAATCTACTTAATTAAAAAAGTAACTTGTATTACTATTTTGAAAAAGTAACTCAACTATTAATGTGTACATTTATAAAGTAATGCGTAACTTTACTCATTACTTCAGAAAAGTAATATTATTACGTAATGCAAGTTATTTGTAATGCGTTACCCCCAACACTGGCAAGGAAGCGTTTTCTTTTAATTGACAAAATAACTTGCCAATGGCAGGGAAAGAGTTAAATGCGTTCCAGTTTGTGACTTCCCAGCAAAATGTGATATTTACCACCCAACCAAATTAATGTTTTAAAAAGGCTAAATAAAAGAAATAAGTTATAAAACTTTTGAAAAAAACAGGCAAGATTCTTTGCCCTCAAATGCTGGGGGCGTGTCTGCTGTTTGTGCTGAAACCACGCCCACTTGCGGAAAAGCTGCTGTCTCTCTCAATGAACTACCACTATACCACTACAACCTGAATGGATGCTCGAGATAGTGTTAGGGGTGGGCCCAAATAATCCCGAACACAAAAAATTTGGAAAACAGTGTAACTCCACAATTCAGTTCTACATTGTTCAGTCTTTACAACGTGTTTCAGAAATACATTTCTAACATTTATAATGTGTTTAGAAACAATTCTCTGAAATGACTTCACACAGACTTTAAAAAGATTGATCTCAATATCAAAGAATTATCTCACCATGCCAGGCTCAATGAAGTTGTCACCACGTACACTGTCCAGAGGAACACACTGGCTGGCGTGTCCGTTGCAGAAGCAGGTTCCTCGAACCACCATCTCGTAGAGGGCATAATAATACTTTTCCTCCGGGTCCCTCCAACGGGGTGAGAGCAATGTGTCACCCAGGGTGAAGAGACGTGTAAAGTTCACACGTAGATTTGTTATGGTGATCAGCTCTGAAAACAGTGAGAAGTAACTGATTTCAGCTGTGTTGTTTAAAATGTGTCTTGATGGTACACCAAAAATATTTTATATAAAAGACCGGTGGTTCTCAATCTCAACTGATGTGTCGTAACTTACAATAAGTCATGGACCAAAGGAAAAACAACGCTAAAGCCAAAGAATAAAAATCAACAAACTACACAGCCATCCAAAATTAGGAGGACAAATGTTTAATAGTATTTAAAAGGAAGGAAGAAACATTTCATGTCTTTTGTAAACATCAAAGGCTATGCATCAGTTAATGCGCAAATTCATCTGTCAAGAGATGCAGACAAATTAAGCAAATGCCAACATCTGCGTTGTTTCATCCTTAAAAACCACAAACAAATCTCATAAGATGAAAGAAGATAACAGACTAAATTAAACATTGATTCAAAGAATGATAAAGCTACAAGGTGTGAAAAACTTTGAATTTCAAGAACCAAATGAAATGTTAATATAAATTCTGCTTATTGTCAAGATATACACTCTAAAAATGCTGGGTTATTTTCAACTCAGTGTTGGGTCAATACGGGACAAACCAAAACCATTGTAATTCAACCTATACTGGGTTGTTTTAAACCATTGTTGGGTCAAATATAAACCTTTTCTGGGTTTATTTAACCCAAGGGCTGGGTTTGTCCCATTTTGAACCAACAATGGGTTGAAATGAACTCAGCATTTTTTAGAGTCAACATTTACATTCTTTTCACTGACATGTTGTTGTTGGCTAAATAAATGTGGTACTGCGTTGGGTCGTCACTTCATGTCCTGTAACGTAACAAATTGAGAACCACTGCAATATTTTATATGGCATGTTGAGTTGAACAGTGTATATTTTCTTTAAATTGTCAAGCAAATGTTAAAGGTATAGACTTTACGGCCTTCATTTACTGAAGATGCCTTTAGGCAGCATTCATAATTTAAAGCTGCTTTGACATCTTCATTCCTCTGGGGTTTGAAACACACAAAAAAGTTTAAACAAACCACAAACCTTGTATAGTGGGATTGTATGGATCATGGATGTCAAAGCTTGGATCCAGGGCTTTTAACACCACCTGGATTAAATGCATAGTTAGGAAGTTAAAAACTTGAAATGTAATGATTATTTCAGAAGAACACATTATATAAAGACACAATGAAACGGAAGCAGCGATTGACTTATTTTTCTCATGGTGGCGTGAGTGAAACGGCTTCTGAAATGAGAATAATGGTAGGGTGGGACTTGAATTCGTCCATCGAGAATTGACTACATCGTTAGATGTTATGTTGCTTTTAGGCTAATCGCTGTGATCTTTTCCCAGGCCCACCCTTGTGCCATTACTTATTACTCGGAAGTAAAGAGAGATCGTTTCGAGGAGGTGAGGAAATTTGCGTTTTTGATTAAAGATTATGAGGGCACATGAGTTAAAGAAAAGTAATGAAGCTCATTTCAATTTCATTGTGACTTTAAGGATGGCTTTGTGACTTCACTTACCTCCCCGTCGGTGGAAGGTTCTGGCCCAGAATAGCGGCTATCACAGACGACATCATCAATGCTATCTGCTGGCCATTCGGGGATGCCCGGAAAAGAGTTGGCACAGTCCTCCGCAAAGTACCGGAAAACCTTCCAGGTTTGGCCGAAATCTTTTGACCTCTCAACCAACATGGCAGCAGGCCGGAAACTCTGGCAAGAACATATGTTTTAAAAATTTGTAAAAGATGTGAAAAGATTTATTTCTTAGATACACTCTAAAAAATAAAGGTGCTTCACAATGCCATAGAAGAACCTTTTTTTTTTAGATTATAAAAAGTTACAGTAAGAAAGTAATGTTTTTTTCAGAACCTTTGACCAAATGGTTCTTTGAGGAACCAAAAAAAATTTATTTTATGGCATCGCTGTAAAACCTTTCAAGCACCTTTATTTTTAAGAGTGAATGGACTCACAAATAAGAAATGAAGGTGCTGAATTTACCTTAAACGTCAATATCAGATGACTAAACTGAAACATTGCTTCCAAGTCCAGCTGAATGTTGACTTCATGCACGCCTGAGATTTAAAGATTGAGTCACATGTTATATTCAATATGAAAGAAATCACTGAAGATCTAAAAAAACAAGGAAGTTTTTTTGAGGAACGCACCGTTTTCAGACTGCCACCATCTCTTATTGCGCTCAGGTTGAAAGGTGGTGATGACATGCTCAATGCGATGGCTGTTGGGATTCTGGTAGGGATTGTAGGGACTTCTAGAGTCGCATGTGAAGCACTTCCTCTCATTCTGAATTTTGAGAAAAAGACCATTAATGTTTTTTATAAAACGGCTCGTTCTGGTTCTTCATTCTTATTGGTTGAAACGCGCTCTAAGCCGTGATAAAGTACCCCGGTAAACCCACGGTTAAGACCGTATTACATAAGTATCACTGCGCCACTGTTGCTGAAAATAAACACCACAGTATTTAATCATATTTTTATTTTTATACATTTGCACAATTATGGCGATATCCAGATAAATGTCATAGATATTGTTCAGTCATTTCGTCAATAAAGAGAAAACGTTCTCTGAGTTGTTTTTGTCTTCAATTGATATTTCCGCTATTATCCTCTAGATGGCAATCTTACCCAACTTAAACACTGACGCATTCACTCGACACAACAGCGTTGTGGTGGATTTAGCGTGACGTGTAAGTTTTGATGGCTCTGAATCTGATCTCTTACAAAAGTTCTTCACAAAAATTTAATTATCTCCGCTTTTAGCTGAAAAGTTGAGAGGTGATAACTGATAAGAGAACAAATGAAGGTAAGATGACATTTTTTTGTTGTTGTTGTTGTTGTTTGAAAGCTGATGGTCTGTTCTTTTATTTGATATTTTATGTTTATTTAAAGAAGATAATTTTTCTGTAAGGCATTAAACTAAAACTGAGTGGCAACTAAAAAAAACCGCTGACGGGGAAAGAGTTCAGCATGCTTCCAAGCATATTTGATCATCACTTCAACAGTTGCACGATATAAATGTTAATGTATAAATTAAATTAGATGAATGTTGATTTATAAAATAAACACCACAGTCTTAAATCATATTTTCATTGTGTCTTTGCTGCATCTGTGTTGGTTGTGAACTGCGCTCTGTTGCAGCCACTCTTGATTCTGAGGAACTACTTTGTTTGGCGGAAGACTAATATTTGTACTAATATAATTACAACTTATTTGTGTTTTATTTTATAAAATCCCTCTAACGTTATGCATATGAAGTAACCGTTTTCGTGCCTAACAACGCCCCTTAGCTGTTATAAAATGCACTGGTAACCCACTGCTTCTTGGGACTTATTGCTTTAATATCTTATAATTGTCAGGAAACGGACTCAGAGTCAAGTGCAAGTTAAATAGTTTATTTAGAAAAATGTAGAAATCAGGAGAGCAAGTCACTGGTAGATCCACACACGGCGTACACCCGTTGACTCACTCTGATGGAATCACTACTGTGGGAATGAATCACTCCCACAGTAGGGGAGAGTGAGTCGGCGCTACACAATAATTCAGTACAGATCCAAAGGAAGAGAGAGCCACCCACGCGCTCCGTCGAGAACGCCAGCACTGCCACCACACGCAACAGAGGGATGAAACACGCCGCCCTGAAGGTGGATGACAGGCGGAGATGGAAGTCCAAGTTCTCAGACGGATAATCCACTGTGTAATCCAGATGATGAAGGACCACCCGGAACCCACTGGTCACCGCCTAAAAACGAAGCGAACCAGTGGTTCCGAGAAACAACAGTAATTAGAGTCAATATAATCCACAAGGTAAAATGGGTGAACTCCACTCACGGGTGATGATGCAAACCGGAGAGAGGGAGACAGCTGGTATACCGCCTAGAAACGAAGCGAACCAGCTGTGTCGAGAGACAAACAAAGTCAGTATAATCCAATGCTCCAACAAGCGAGCGGTCCGGGTGAAGACGTGTCCCCGAATGCCGAAACCAAACCTGGGGTAACAAAGGGAAAGACAGAGAGCGTCTGACAAGACAAGGCAGGGCAACAGGACTGTGATAAAACAATGAGCGCGCAACAAAGGACAGGACTACGTGCAATATAAAGGGAAAGGTAAACGAGACACCACCGGTGAACAATCAACTGAAACAAGGGGGCGGAGTTAGTGAACACACGAGGAACCGGCACCACAGGTAAACAACACACACACACAGATCACACAGCCATCGATCACCCAGCAGTCATGACAGTAGCCCCCCCTCCACGACCGGCACCAGACGGACCGGGGAACTCACCCTGTCGCCGACGGAGGTCCTCGATCAGCCCAGGATCCAGCAAATCCCGACCCGGAACCCAGCTCCTCTCATCAGGACCGTATCCTTCCCAATCCACTAAATACTGAAATCCTCTGCCCCTGCGGCGGGAGTCTAGTAACCTCTTAACAGTGTAGACAGGGGCACCATCCACTAGACGAGGGGCGGGGGGATTAGGGGCAGAGACAGGGGGGTTATAGCGAGCAAACATCACAGGTTTAACCTTGGATACATGAAAAACAGGGTGAACCCGACCAAGAGAAAGGGGTAACTTAAGCTTAATCGTCACCGGATTAATGACCTTAGAAATACTGTATGGCCCAATGAATCTCGGAGCCAGCTTACGAGAAGGCTCACGGAGAGACAGATCCTTGGTAGAAAGCCATACCTTTTGACCACAAACGTAACGGGGTGGAGGTCGCCGATGACGATCAGCTGCAGCTTTGGTTCGTCTGGAATTAGATAATAACAGTGTCTTAGCTCTCCTCCAGGTGCGTCTGCACCTGCGTACGAAAGCTAACGCAGACGGAACCGCTGCCTCGGGCTCCTGTGATGGAAACAGGGGAGGTTGATAACCGATGGAAAGTTCAAACGGGGACAAATTGGTAGACGTAACGGGAAGAGAATTATGAGAATATTCAACCCACGGGAGCTGATCGCACCAGGAATTCGGATATTGTGACGACAGACAGCGGAGCGTTCTACCGAGATCCTGATTAGCCCGTTCGCATTGCCCATTGGTCTGCGGGTGATAACCAGACGACAAGCTGGCCGTGGCGCCAATTTGTCTACAAAACTCCTGCCAAAAACGAGAGATGAACTGAGGACCCCTATCTGACACTACGTCAGTCGGAATACCATGTAACCGAAAAACGTGATTAATCAAAACCTGAGCCATCTCTTTTGCAGAAGGTAGCTTGGGCAGGGGAATGAAATGAACCGCCTTCGAAAAACGATCCACCACAGTTAGAACAACAGTGTTACCATTAGATGCCGGTAAGCCGGTGACAAAATCAAGAGCTATATGAGACCAGGGGCGGGAGGGCACGGGCAAAGATTTAAGCAGACCAGCGGGTGGTAAATTAGATACTTTATTACGAGCACAAACCGAACAGGCTAATACAAACTGTCTGACGTCAGTGGACATAGAAGGCCACCAAAAACGCTGACGGACGGCAGCCAGCGTTCTCCGAATACCTGGATGGCCGACAAATTTGGACTCGTGACCCCACCGGATGACATCGGAACGTAACCGCTCAGGAACCCATAGGCGACCCGCTGGACACCCCTCCGGAACTTCCCCCTCCCGGCCGGCCTCTCTCACCCGCTGTTCGATTCCCCATACGAGGGCGCCGACCACCCTCCCCTCCGGGAGAATGGTCTCCGTCCTCTCCGAATCGGACTTTTCGAACAGACGGGAGAGAGCATCAGGCTTGGTATTTTTCGAGCCAGGCCGGTACGAGAGGGTGAAGTTGAAACGATCAAAGAAGAGTGCCCAACGAGCCTGCCTAGATGTTAGTCTTCTGGCCGAACGGATATATTCAAGATTCTTATGATCCGTCCAGACCAGAAAGGGCTCCGAGGTTCCCTCCAACCAGTGACGCCACTCACCCAAAGCGAGTCTAACCGCCAACAGCTCCCGATTCCCTATGTCGTAATTACGTTCTGCTGGGTTTAACCGGTGAGAGAAAAAAGCACACGGATGTACTTTCCCATCAATAGACGATCGCTGTGATAAGACGGCGCCTACCCCGACATCAGATGCATCCACTTCCACTATAAATTGTTTAGCCGGATCGGGAATAGAGAGGACAGGTGCAGAGATGAACCGGGATTTTAACACATCAAAGGCCTCCTGAGCCTCTCTACTCCAACGGAAACATACATTAGGTGAAGTGAGAGCGGTAAGAGGCTTAGCGATCTGACCAAAATTTCTGATGAAACGCCGATAAAAATTGGCGAACCCCAGAAATCGCTGAAGCTCCTTCCGAGTGTCGGGTACTGGCCAATCGGCAACCGTCTTAACCTTAGCGGGATCGGGACGAATTTCTCCCTCGGCAATGACAAAACCCAGAAACGAAACCGACTTCTTGTGGAACTCGCACTTCTCCGCCTTAACAAATAGCTGATTCTCTAATAGCCGTTGTAAAACCATGCGAACGTGCTGAGTGTGTATCTGCATGGAGGGAGAAAAGATGAGAATGTCATCGAGATACACAAAGACAAATCTGTTAATCATGTCACCCAGCACTTCATTGACCATGGTCTGGAAGACAGCTGGAGCGTTACAAAGACCGAACGGCAGAACGGAATATTCCCAGTGTCCAGAAGGTGTATTAAAGGCTGTCTTCCACTCATCGCCCTCTCTAATACGTACCAAATGATAAGCGTTGCGCAGATCCAATTTGGTAAATACGCGCGCTCCCTGTAATAACTCGAATGCTGATGACATTAAAGGCAAGGGGTACTTATTCTTAACAGTAATGTCATTCAGCCCTCGATAATCAATGCACGGACGAAGAGACCCGTCTTTCTTTTTTACAAAGAAAAATCCAGCACCGGCTGGAGACGAGGAGCGGCGAATGAGACCGGCTTTAAGAGCGTCATTAATGTACTTATCCATAGCCTCTCTTTCTGGTTTAGCTAGGGAAAATATGCGACCCTTAGGCGGAGAAGTGTTGGGAAGTAGTTTAATCTCGCAATCATACGACCGATGAGGAGGCAGAGAAGTGGCCCGGGACTTACTGAAAACCTGATACAGATCCGAGTACTCCGCCGGGACCCCTGAGAGATCGATAGCCGGGACCTGCGAGACAGAACAAGAGACAAGAGAGGGAGCAGGACCAAGACAAGAAACATAACACGAAGACTTCCATGATAACACAACATTGTTCTGCCAATCAACGTGAGGATTATGTTTGGATAGCCAGTCATGACCTAAAATGACTGGCGATTGTGAATCTTCTAAGATGTAGAATTCAATCTCCTCACGATGATTGCCAGAAACAAACAAACTCACAGGGGGTGTGCGGTGCGTGATCACGGCCATATGCTGGCCCTTCAATGTCCAGGCAGACAAAGGGGAGGAGAGAGGGATGAATGGAATACCCCAGGACTTGGCCAACCCAGCATCCAAAAGACACGCCTCCGCACCGGAATCCAGCAACGCCTGTGACGAAAAAGAGTTAATCATGACAGGTAGTGTGGTGCTGCTCACGGGAGATTTAAATGACGATGCGCCCACCGAGACTCCCAGGTTCATCGGCGGGCGTGAGCTTTTACCGGACAGGTGGCCGCCAGATGCCCCGGCTTGCCACAATACAAACAGAGGCCATTAGACAGCCGACGACTTCTCTCTCCAGCAGAAATTCGGAACTTGCCCAGCTGCATAGGCTCCTCGGAGGGCGTCTCTGAAGCGATCTCCCCTGGTTCTGACATCAGGTGGCGAAATGAGCGACGCAGATCTCTCTGCCGATGGCGAGACTCGACCCTCAGAGCCAGATCGATGACAGCTTCCAGGGACGTGGGTGGCTCCCTCAGTGCAATCTCGTCTTGAATACCTGGCGTGAGACCCTCGAGGAACTGTGCTCTTAATGCCGCGTCATTCCAGTTGCAGCAAATAGCGAGCGTTTTGAATCGTATGGCGAAATCAGTAACAGAGTCATTACGTTGCCGTAATCTCACCAACTCAGCCGCTGCCATGTCTCCCTTGAGTGAGCGGTCAAATAGTTTTAACATCTCCTCCTCGAGAGCCTCAAATGAAAAAGTAAAAGGAGCTTTAGCCCCCCAGGCGGCCATACCCCAGTCTCTCGCCCTTCCAGTGAGTAATGTCAGGACATAGGCCACCTTGGAAGTGGATGAAGAAAATCGACGGGGCTGGAGTGCGAAGACGAGAGAGCACTGCTGTAAAAAGGATCTGCAGGTGTTGGGATCGCCATTGTAGGTGGGGGGTGTAGCCGTGTGTGGCTCCCGTTCAAATGAAGCGGCTCCTCCGGATGAGGTTGGGGCTTCATGGTGAGGAGTCACTTGGTCCAAGCGATTGCTGAGCTCTTTCAGTTGCTCAGACAGGATGCTGAAATCTCTGGCAGCAGCAGACAATAACGACGAATGTTGGTCGATGGCCGCCCCCTGCTGGTGAAGGGCGGTCTGTACCTCCCGACTCTCTAAACTTGCTGACTCCATATGTGGCGCGCTCATCTGTCAGGAAACGGACTCAGAGTCAAGTGCAAGTTAAATAGTTTATTTAGAAAAATGTAGAAATCAGGAGAGCAAGTCACTGGTAGATCCACACACGGCGTACACCCGTTGACTCACTCTGATGGAATCACTACTGTGGGAATGAATCACTCCCACAGTAGGGGAGAGTGAGTCGGCGCTACACAATAATTCAGTACAGATCCAAAGGAAGAGAGAGCCACCCACGCGCTCCGTCGAGAACGCCAGCACTGCCACCACACGCAACAGAGGGATGAAACACGCCGCCCTGAAGGTGGATGACAGGCGGAGATGGAAGTCCAAGTTCTCAGACGGATAATCCACTGTGTAATCCAGATGATGAAGGACCACCCGGAACCCACTGGTCACCGCCTAAAAACGAAGCGAACCAGTGGTTCCGAGAAACAACAGTAATTAGAGTCAATATAATCCACAAGGTAAAATGGGTGAACTCCACTCACGGGTGATGATGCAAACCGGAGAGAGGGAGACAGCTGGTATACCGCCTAGAAACGAAGCGAACCAGCTGTGTCGAGAGACAAACAAAGTCAGTATAATCCAATGCTCCAACAAGCGAGCGGTCCGGGTGAAGACGTGTCCCCGAATGCCGAAACCAAACCTGGGGTAACAAAGGGAAAGACAGAGAGCGTCTGACAAGACAAGGCAGGGCAACAGGACTGTGATAAAACAATGAGCGCGCAACAAAGGACAGGACTACGTGCAATATAAAGGGAAAGGTAAACGAGACACCACCGGTGAACAATCAACTGAAACAAGGGGGCGGAGTTAGTGAACACACGAGGAACCGGCACCACAGGTAAACAACACACACACACAGATCACACAGCCATCGATCACCCAGCAGTCATGACAATAATTAAGTATGAAGAAAAGATATCTAACCAGTCAATAGAAAAAACAACATTATGGATTAAGAAAAGTACACACGAAAAATGCTGGGTTGTTTTCAACTCAAGGTTGGGTAAAATATGGAAAAATCCAACTATTTGGTTATTTAATTATTTCTTAATATCATTCCATTACTTAATGCAACTCATAAACAGTCAAGAAAACTTGAAACAAAATTCAAAAAATAACCACATAAGGAAAAAAATTAATTTAGATTAACTTAGTTTTCCCAAAAAAATGACAATAGGTGGTTCTGCATTATCCCAAAATGCTTTTCCTATACACACTGGGAATAAACATTGAATTCACATAGAAAAAAAACAAAGAAAACAATAAACATGCCCAAGCAGTTGGTTGATCAAAGAGGTATAAAAAACCTAAAGACAAAATCAAAATACATAGACGCATTAACTTTTGATAAGACGTTTTGAAAAACATTTTTTGTGAAAAAAGTTTTATCTCACTGACCCAAATAAAGCAGATAGGTTTTAGAAGAACTGTTTGAAAACATCCATGGACTTTTTCCTCCCACGCTTTTCTACTTTAGGCGCTGATTGTAGATATGTAAAACTTGCTACATGCAGCAACAACTCCAATGGTTTGCAACTCTACAAAAACAGCACGCATGGATGCTTCAGGCTGACATGAAAACATCACAGCACTAGGAACTCGTTGACTAGACATACTCACTCCAAGGGCCCTATTTTAACGATCTGAAACGCAAGCGCGAAGCGCAAGTGACTTTGTGGGCGGATCTTGGGCGCTGTTGCTATTTTCCCGGCGGGAGAAATAACTCTTGCACCAGGCGCAAATCAATAAGGGGTTGGTCTGAAGTAGGTTCATTATTCATAGGTGTGGTTTGGGCGTAACGTCAAATAAACCAATCAGAACGTCATCCAACATGCCCTTTAAACGCAAGTGCGCAAGTTCCATGGCGGGTTGCTATTATTATGACGGATTTACCAGGCGCACGCCAGGAGCGGCTCACAGCCGAGGAGACCGACGTTCTTGTAAGAGCAGTCACAGACAGAGAAGTTGTTTTGTATGGGGATAGGAGAAACCCGCCCAAATTAGCGTCGGTTAAACAGGCGTGAGAGGAAATAGGCACAATTGTCTCATCAGGATGTCAGGAGACGGGGGAATCCCAAGCTTGCCAGCATAAATCGGGCACACAGTGTAACGGGAGGTGGATCTGCCTCTACACAGACGCCAGCAGAGGACATCGCTGCGTCCACCCACCGCTGAAAGCCAAGAAACGCAAGCAGTCCAACACCAAAGTACACTTAAGGTTTCTAATGAAAACATTTTAATTATTATTTACATAAAATAAACGTAATACAGCCATACAACAAACTTATGAAAATATTTTAATCGTTATTTGCAAGATAATTTTTTAACGCAGCCACACAAAATAAATAAAAAGTATCACCACAATGCTTACCACAATGATTTCCCTTATCTCATGTGTTAATATTTTTTATTGTAACAATTTATGATTTGCAAAAATAACTGTTGCATCTGTGTAGATTAGATAAGCAAAGGGTGTGCGCGTTGTGTCCGCTATACATTATGGTCAAGCATGCGCCCTTAAAATTGCATAATGAACAACGCGCAACGGGCCACTGACTTTAGACTAGTTTTTTCTGGTCAGTGGCGCAATTGTTTTTTGAAACTGCAAAATAGCATCAGGGATGGTTTGCGCCGGAACAAGCCTCCTTTTTTGCGCTGAACCGCCCAGGGAGCGCAAGTTCATTCCCTAGTTTGCCGACGTGCGTCTGTGGAGGGAAAAACCCGCTGTGCGCCAGTGCAAAATACGAATGATACATGCGTCACTGACAAAGTCAATTACGCTGGCTGCAAGAAAGGGCCCCTAGACTGCAAAATATGTGTTCGAAGTGTCATGTGTGTTGCTTGTGTTTTCAAAATGTGTGTTTGTTGCGTCATGTAAACCATGTGCATCACATGTTGATAAGACACGTGATACACACAGGTTCACTCGATGCATCGAACACATATTTTGAAATTACAAACCACACACATGACGGGCTACATACATGTTGTGACGAACTTAACATTGTGCACCCTCGAAAAAATAATTCACCGGCAATACCAACCACACAGGGCTTTTCCGTTTCGCCACAATATATATTATACATATTATATTAACAGTTCTGTATAACAACCCAGTCTCACTGCAACTCGTGTTATAGTAACAAAAATTTTGATCAATTTATTTGTGTTTGATGACATGAATTTCCACTGTTTTTCGTGTCTCTGGAGACTAATGTCTTTTTCGTCCTTCCCAGCACGAATTTCTATCAATGGCTGTTCGTGTCTGTGGCAAGACTTTCTTTATCGTGTCATTTTATATTTTGTTTTCTATTTTTTGACCATTGTCGTTTGGGGTTTGGGTTAGAATCACTTTCTGCGACTTCCTAATGCAAACCCCAACTCTGACCCCAACTCCAGATGAGAATAGTTTTAAAAGTGGACGAAAAACATGTAGAAACCAATGCATAAAATTACATCGTAACGCAAACCCCGAATCTAACCCTGCGTTAGGAAGTCGCAGAAAGTAATTCTAACTCTAAGGGACAATGATTTAAAAATAGCAAAGAACGATGAGAAAAAAAATAAAATGACACGATAAAGAAAGTCGTGCCACAGACACGAACAGCCACTGATAGAAATTCGTGCTGAGAAGGGCGAAAAAGACATTGGTCTCCAGAGACACGAAAAACAGCGGAAATTTGTGTCATCAAACATGAATAAATTAATCAAAATTTTCGTCACTATAACACGACTTGCCGTGAGACTGGGTTGCGTATAAAGACCTTACATAATGAACTGTATTGTTTTTATTACCTTGGAATGAGTTATTTTTATCTACATACACTGCAGGTCCCCTTAAAGGGATCGCACACCGGCTGCGCAGCTCAGCGTCGCGTCGAGTCGCGTCTAGGACAACTCGGAGGTATTGTAAACCGGAAGTGCACATTAAATAGCGCGAGCTTCGTCAGATAGCATCTACTTCAAAATACAAAATATACGTTAGCAGCCAATGTTAATCGTTAATGATTTGGGACAAATATGATGTTATTTAATGTTAAACTATGTGAGTGGCGCTGTGTGGCGCGACAGGGATTTGAGCAACTTCCTGAGTCACAGCTGGGCGGCACGGACAGGCGCCACCTGGCGGCCAGTGTGCGATCCCCTTTACATGGAAGTCGCCGCCATATTTCTACAGTAGCCCTATACGGACAAACCGTTCCACAGAGCGCATTTCGACCCTACGTTGTCTCAGACGACGACATGTTTGTCCTGTGGCAGCTACTGTAGCTTCTCATTGTGTTTCAAAATTAAGGTTGGTTGCAATTTGCAATCTTCCAACCAATAAGTTGGGACAATTTGGCATCTACAATTGAACAAACTTGCATGTCCTTCGACTGTGGGAGGAAACCAGAGTAAACCCATGCTGATACAGGGATAACATGCAAACTCGGTGCTCGAACCGAGAACCTTCTTGCTGTGAAGCAATAGTGCTACCCACTAAGCCACTGTGCCACTCAACCATTTGGTTAAATTAACATAGAAAAGTACCAAACCATTGGTTGAAACAACCCAGAATAGGTTCATTTAACCCTCTGGTTGCGTTTGTCTATATTTTACCCAACCACCATGTATAATACTGATGTAGCATTCCTTTTAAGGAATGATAAGGACATTTATTTATGTTCTTATACAGAGAAAGCTTTATAGTAATCCTAAAGGATTTTGTAATAATGAAAAGTATTGGCTGTATATTATATACCTTACATAATTTCCTTTCCAATGCCTCCTGGCAAGGCCTTACAAGCATTTACTATTGAAATGTGAAAGTCGTATAGCATGAATACAGTGACTTTCAGGTGTAGACATGTAAGAACAAGACTTGTCCTTTACATAAATAATCTCATTTAAATACCCGATAAACCTACCAAGATACACAAGCATCAACACATAGGTATTAAATCACCTTTGCAGTGGGGAAAAGTAGTGTAAATTTAGAAAATGACTGACACACCCACATACCAAGGTTATCAACCGTATAGACGAGGCCGGGGGGAAGGTGTTTGGGAGGAGCCATAAATTAGTCTTGTGACAGTGAAAAGGTAATGACCGATGTGACAGCTATAAATGCACATCTGAACTTGTCTGTAGTATGTATTACCCAAAGGGTTTGTCAGACCGTAAAATAAGATTAAAAGCATGCGGTGCTGAAAGCGGCTACTTGAATGGCTTAACTGATTTGTTGTGGACTGGTGCAAAAAATAATGCATGTATTTTTCTGATAATAGATCATGTACACTGTCAGAATAAAAGGTATAAAACTGTACCTTTTCTTTCGCTGGGATGGTAACCCTAAGGTTACGTTTTGTACCTTTACAGGTATACTAAACATAATACAAAGTTGTACCTTTTAGGGTATGAGTAGTTACACGAGTAAGTATTGTGGCACAAGCGGCACAAGCGGCTAAAAATGAGAACTATATTGTATGGCAGAAGAGCACTTAGTGTGCAGCACTTCGAGCTTGGGCGCAGTAATATTGATGGAAGTCAACCCAGTCTCACCCCATTTCGTCAATATTTGACGACACTTGACCATTCGTCATATGTTGACGTGAAGGGTATACCTTTCGCGTCATTTTTTGACGAACTGGGGACTTCAATACTATTACGTCCGTTGCATTCTCTTTCCTATTTTATTACCATTTGCGCGTCGGTTTAGGGTTAGATTTACATAATGACATCCCTACCCAAACCTAACTCTAACCCCAACGCCAGGTGACAACTGTTTCTAACCCCAACGCCAGGTGACAACTGTTTAATTTCGCGTACACTGTTTAATTTCGCGTACACTGTTTAATTTTGCGTAATCTAACCCTAAACCGACGCGCAAATGGTAATAAAATAGGAAAGAGAATGCAACGGACGTAATAGTATTGAAGTCCCCAGTTCGTCAAAAAATGACGCGAAAGGTATACCCTTCACGTCAACATATGACGAATGGTCAAGTGTCGTCAAATATTGACGAAATGGGGTGAGACTGTGTGATGGAAGTTTGAGCCAGGGGGGAGTATTTAGGAGTGACGATGTTACTGCGCGCCGAGATTGAAGTTTTATTTTATTTTGTGCCACCATACTTACTCGTGTAACTACTCATGTAACAGTCTTTAAATAGGGAAAACATGGAAGTGTTTGTTGGCTTCTAAATTCATCCCTGTTTGGATCCTAAGGAATGAATGGGGCTAGGCTAAATACTAACACATTCACAACGCGCTGTACAAAGATTAAATGCATGCATTGAAAAAAGATAGGTATGTATTCATTTGTCTGAGCTGAGGTAAGAACATAGTAAAATGTTGAAAAACTGTGGTGTTTTCCTTTAAATTAGAAGTTTTATGTGTGTTCAGCTATTTCACCGCTTTGAGTTTCACAAACTTTCCTTTTGGTGGTTATTATAAAATTTATGGCATTCAATCTGCCAGGTAAGCTCAGAAAGAAAAAATGTATTCAGTTTAACATTAACATAGCTTGCTTTGCATGAGCCGTCATTACGAGAGCATTTTTTAAATTAAGTGATATTGTATGTGGTTTTCAGTAAAGACTTAGTAGTGTTAAACATTCATTTATGTTGGAGATTTAGAAGAGTTTGCTATTTTTTGTTTTGTGGTTACCATTGTTCAGAAGTGTAGTGCCTGTGCTTAGGTGTAGGTTGAATATGTGTTGCCTTATTATATAAACAAATACTAAAGTCAATGCCAGCACTGAGCTCAGTTTCTTCACACTTTCATACACATGCAGGCCCAAACGGAATCCGTGCCCGCAGGTTTCCTCGAAAAACTCTGTGGAATTCAATGCCCATCATTGATAAGCACACACACACATTGATAAGCACTTTAGCATGTTTGTGAGCAGTAGCTGTCATTGACAAGCGCACAAACCCCGCGCATGTTTGTGAGTCGTCATTGATAAGCAGTAAATAAACCCTGTGCCTGCTGTTTGCTGTGACTGTTTTTAATGATAGAGAACATGAACCATTTGATATTTGAGATTAAATAAAACTTGCAGAGTTAAGGAGATCTCACTTGACTCTGTGGTCTATGTGAACATGTAAAGTATGAGCATGTACAGCACTCGATACTTAGTTGGAGCTCCTTTTGCCTGAATTACTGCAGCAATGCAGCATGGCATGGAGTCGATAAGTTCTATGGCACTGCTCAGGTGTTATGAGAGCCCAGTCGCTCTGATAGTGGCTTCAGCGCTTCTGCATTGTTGGGTTTGGCATATCGCATCTTCCTCTTCACAATACCCCATGGGGTTAAGGTCAGGCGAGTTTGCTGGCCAATTAAGAACAGAAATACCATGGTCCTTAAACCAGGTACTGGTAACTTTGGCACTGGGTGCAGATGCCAAGTCCTGTTGGAAGTTGGTCAGCAGCAGGAGGCATGAAGTGCTCTAAAACATCCTGGCATACGGCCACGTTGACCTTGGACCTCAGAAAACACAGTGGACCAACACCAGCAGATGACATGACATCCCAAACCATCATTGACTGTGGAAACGTTGTGTTGCATACGTCTGTGAGTAGTGGTTCTTGAAGCACTTACTCCAGCTGCAGTCCATTCTTTGTAAATCTCCACCACATTTTTGAATGGATTTTGTTTCACAATGCTCTCCAGGGTGCGGTTATCCCTATTGCTTGTAGACTTTTTTCTACCACATCTTTTCCTTCCCTTCGCCTCTCTATTAATGTGCTTGGACACAGAGCTCTGTGAACAGCCAGCCTCTTTTTCAATGACCTTTTGTGTCTTGCCCTCTTTGTGCAAGGTGTCAATTGTCATTTTTTGGACAACTGTCAAGTCAGCAGTCTTCATCATGATTGTGTAGCCTACAAAACTAGACTGAGAGACCATTTAAAGGCTTTTGCAGGTTAATTTTTGAAAAAAAAAGTTTTGAGTTAATTAACTGATTAGAGTGTTGCACAAGGTGCCGTAAATATTGGAACTTATCACAATATTCTAATTTTCTAATATACTGATAATCATCAAAGATAAAAGAAGTAACCATTTGAAATATATCAGTCTGTGAATATAATATACAAGTTTCACTTTTTGAATGAAACTAGTGAAATAAATAACTTTTTTATGATATTCTAATTATATGACCAGCACCTGTATAGCACTATAAACAATAATATATGTAATTTTATATATAAAATATAATTCTATCTTGACATGCACATTATCTGGTTCATGTTTATTTCAGAGGACTCATTGGTTTGGTGTTTTCATTTTCATTGTAAGCCTTTAAAAGGTAATTTGTAATATTTGCATCTTTAAATCTCTTAAAACATTTGTATTCGAAACTATTTTACTAAATAATTCATTTTACTACAATCTAGTTGACGAAACCAAAATAAAAGATTTTTGTATGATTAAAATACTAATTCATACTAAATTTTTTCTTGAGATCAAGTTGGTTGTGACCCAGAAATCTGTAGTTGTGATAGGCTGGCCATTTTGGGATAACTGCAACATTAAATCCAAACACCCAGAAATACTCTTTAAATAATGCTTTTACAACACATGCTCAATGACATTGATTGTTGTTTTGACAACTGACCTCTAGGTATCCCAAGATGCAATAGTTTTGCGGTCTGTTAAGGCCACAGGTAGAGGATGCCGTGAGCTGGGCGGCACGACCCACCATGAGGTCACCGAGGTGAGGATAACACGAATTCCCCACACATTCATCCTGGAGGTAAACTGGAGCTGCAATCACTACAAATCACAAACGTTGGGTTACTTCAGCTTTGAAGTAGACAGCGTGACCTAAAGTCATGTTTTAATAAAGTAATTTTAGCAGCAGTATAAAAAATTTTGGTTTTCATAAATTTGCAAACACTAAAATTGGACTTTTCTTTTAAAAGCTCATGAAAGTTTTAAGGGGCAATACATTATTTTAAGAACATAGTAAGTAACTGCTTAAAGAAAAGGATCAGATCATAAAACCTGGAAAAATGTGGGGAAAAACAAGACTAGACAATAAAAACATTAGACATCTGCTGAATGCCTTTGTGATCAGCTGGCACTGTACTGTACGTGCCAAAAGCCCAGACTAAGATTGCAATATGCAAAGCAACAGATAAATTTGAGTGGCAGTGCTTCGTTCAAACCGGCTTTAGGAAAACCACAGAAGTATGCAGAAAAACATACATCAGAAATGCATCTAACAAAAAGTTAAAAGATTCAAGTGTCAACAAGCGGGAAACATTTAATCCAAGCATGCAAGTGATCACATGTCCCTGTTGAATTGACTCAAAGGGTAATTTCACTGTCAGCTTACAGTAACGTCAAAGTAGAAACGAGCAGACTCACAGAGAAACAGGAATGCCGATGCCTCCAATCGAATCTGCATAGCGGGACCTACGGGATTGATTGGTAAACGGGTAGAGAAGATGAATGAGTGAATGTAGTGAAACATGTGAGAACATCAATGTGTCAAAAACATATGTAGGCTCGCCCTAGGGGTTTGCTTTCTGATTAATGAAAACAATGGATCATAACATTTTGGTCAGGGAGTATTGCACAGTCAAAATAACATCAGTCAGATACGTATGACTTACAGGCTAACAGTGACTGAAGATCTTTATGTTTATCAAAGTTTGCATCAATGATTTTATTCAAAAGATATTTCGGGTGAAATCATTAGGATGTTAAGTTCATGTTTCATGAAGATATTTAGTAAAGTTATATCAAAAACATATTTATTATTAGTAATATGTGTTGCGACTTCATTTGGAAATCTTTAAAGGCGACTTTTGCAATATTTTTAGTTTTTTGCACTCTCAGATTCCAGTTTTTTTTTTAATAGTTGTATATCGTCCAGATTTTATCATGGATAGCTTATCTACAGTGTTGGGGGTAACGCATTACAAGTAACGTGCATTACGTAATAATATTACTTTTCTGACGTAACGAGTAAAGTAACGCATTACTTTTTACATGTACACATTAATATTTGAGTTACTTTCTCAAAAAAGTAATGCAAGTTACTTTTTTAGTTTAATTAATTCAATATAAAACAAATTATGTACTGAATTAAAGGTGCAAAAGAGGATGTTTGTTTTATACATTTTTGCAATATTACTTGAAACTGTCTTTATTAAATGATAAAAGACTATTTATTAGCTGCACTGAAAGTAATAATATTAATATACGTCATCTGTGCACAAGATAGGGCCTTAAAAACATCAGCCAATTGCTTATGCGGTCATCGCATAAGCGATTGGCCCTCTGGCTTGTCAATCACTGCCATTACTATCCTTGTGAGAGACGTGCGCGCTCCAGTAACTAAACACAAGCGAGTAGCGTCGACTGATCTAACGTTTTAACGTCTTATTTGTTTATTATCAAATCATTTCACATAATGAATCCACTGATGCGACACAGCATATGCCAGTGGTAAACAAACACTCGTGTTCAAATATTCGTGCACGAGTTTTGGAAGGCGTTCCCTAGAAATGAGCCGTGAAGGAGGGAGGCTGTTCTTACGCATGCGCTCATTTAAAAAACTCAGTAACCGTTTTTGGATTCTCAGTCGGCAAAAAACATCCTCTTTTGCGCCTTTAAACTAAACGTAATCACATTATGCACTCTATGCGTACACACCTGGGAACAGTTTGAGTCAGAAACTGAGATGATAGGCCAGAGCTGGACATTTTTGTGATGAAATATGCAATTTCTGAATGCAGAACTTTTCAGTCTTAAAAAAACCTGCAACGCCTGAAAGGGATCAAGCCTCAGCCAAGAGAAAGTGATGAAAAAGTAACTAAAAAGTAACGTAAGAATTACTTTCCATGAAAAGTAACTAAGGAAAGCAATTAGTTACTTTTTTTGGGAGTAACTTAAAGGTGTAGCGGAGGATTTTCTCGAATTTTAGAAAAGAACCGCCTTCTCCACTTTTTAAAAAAAATGCAATTGCGCAACACTCCTGATTGACAACTAGGAGGACCAATAGTCTTGATGATCTAGCCGGAAAAAAGAAAATCAGAGGATACCTTTAATATTGTAATGCATTACTTTTAAAAGTAACTTTTCCCAACACTGCTTATCTATTCATCTTTTAGATGATGCATAAATCTCAGTTTTTAAATTGACCCTTATGACTGGTTTTATGGTCCAGGGTCACATACAAAGCATAAATAACATTAGGAATTTCCATAATGACTTTACAATAGTTTTAAATAAAGTATAGTATAAGGTAGTATAGCACAATGCTTGACATCAACTACGCACACACACGTGCTTTACCATTACTATGAGACAAGCCTGTAACTTTATATTTTTCTGCAGAGCCCATCAGTATTGCATGTCAACGGCACACAAAAAGACGTAAAGCCCCCTGAGTGTAAAGTCTGTCATTTAAATACACCACAGATCATATACCACAATGCACCAGCCCAACTTTAAGATTCAAGCAAAGCCGCAATGGATTTACACTACACGACCTTTTAACTTAAAAAAGTGTTAAAAAACTATTTTGTGCGAATGGAAAGCATGCACGAACAAGACCGTCATTACTGTAGCATATTGGATGCAACCGCAATGCAATGCTGCACTTGGTTATATAGTCACCACAATACAAGGTTTGGCTAAAATGCATTATTATCACTACCAAAAAATCTTCACATCGGCTATGACAGAAATTTCTCATACATACCTTTGCAGAGGACAAATAGCTAACTAGTGTGCGTTTGGAGACCCGATGCCTACGACCTGTACAGCTTTATGATTCCAATGACATCCTACAAAGATCAATGCATAGCACTGAGTTACTCATACTGTAACAGAGCAGTTATAATGCAAAAAGAAAATGACTTACAGTATCGCAATTCACAGTTTCATTGAAGAAGCACCAGGGTGGAAAGTTTCATAGCGATAAGTTGGGGTCTCAACTTTAGTATCTCAATGTTGCATGTACCTGTAGCTCCCAGCGATGAATTGTGCAGTAATAACTTTGAAAGTCAAAGCTTGTAAAGACACACCTGAGCTTGTGTGTGTATGTAGGTGAGAGAGAGAGAAGAAAAAAAGCCCCAGGGCTGTGTGGCAAAAATGGATTACGTTACATTGAAAGTTGATTTCCACTTGTCATGAACAGAATACAGCACTCTGGAATATGAAATGAGGGGTGGATTCATTACAGCCTATCAGATTTTTATACACAACTTTTATAAATACACCAGATTATAGATAAGTGTTTTTGACTAGAAGCGATAAGGAAAAAGTATTTGCTACGGCTGGTTTAAGGAGGTGTGTCTAACAATGCATTTTTTTTAAGAATTACGAGAAATGTTGGAAACATGTTTCTAAACAATCTGGGCAAGTTATAAATGAATCATTGTTAGAAGTCAATTGACAATTGAGAACGCAACTTATACAAAACAAATACTGTAGTCCAACATAAACTTTAATATTAACAAAATAATAAAATATCCATATATATTAACATATTTTCATGTTACTTTAACATAATTCAAGTTATGTCAACTCATCACTAGTCAATTCTTGCAATATTAGGTTGAATTGACAAATTTGATTAAACTTAAGACAACAATATTTTTACCGTGCACTGTAAAAAGTGAAAGTTAAATCTACAGTATTTTAAACATTACTTTAATTGCAACCAAAAAAGTGGCTGGATTATGTTTGACCCATAATAGGTAAATATTGGACAGAACACACTGCTGGGTTGTTTTAACCCAAATGCTAGGTTATTATAAACCATGGTTGAACAACAACAAGCCAACATTGGGTAATTTTTAACCCAGCATGTGTTTTGTCCAATTTTTACCTAGATTGGTTAAAAATAACCCAGCCATGTTTAGAGTTTTGTAACCCAAAAAAAAAATTTTTTTTTCAACTTTCATTTTCACACATTAAGTGAAAAGTTTAAGGTGTAGAAAAATGTACACTAAACAACAGCTAAAAATTAAGTTTTTCAACTTGAATTTTTCACTTAAAGTGAGAAAATATTAATTTAAAAAAATTGAAATAACAAGTTGAAGTAATTTTTAAGTTAATCTAACTTTCACTTTGTGTATTTACTAAATGTAGATATCAACATGATTTCTTTATACATTTAAAAAATATTTTTTATATCAGTTTATAGTCAAATCCTTATTATTTTGTTGTTATTATTAAAGTTTTTATTAGACTTGTTTGTTTGATGTGGATATAAAAGAGATTTCTTTATGTATTTAATATAAAAATACGTCTCAAATGTTTTTATATCAGTTTATAATCGAATAATGTTTGTATGTGATTTTTAAGTTGACTGTAAAGGAAACAAAATGTTTTATTTCTTCTGGGTTTTCATGAGGGTCAAAGGTGTAATGATCAACCTGAGGGCAAGTAAAAGTTTCAGCATGAAGAGTTTTCTGCCAAGCTTTCTCTACATCCTCAGAGGATACGGTCACAATATTTTAAGACTAATCTGAAATCTAATTACTTTTAGAAATAATAATTAAAGAATAATAATCATTTAACAATAATAAATAATTTATAAACTGTAAAAATACATGGAGGTGTTTGTTTGGTTTTGGTAAATGGTCACATGGGGCCTTAGCAATAATTGATTGTTCAACAAGGGCAAAATGATTTTTCGAATTCACAGATGACAATGTACAAATGATATAAACCAGAAGTTTTATTCTGCCACCAAAAAAGTTTAATACTAGGATAAAAAGTTAAGGAGTATTTGATTGATCTCAATAAGATGCAAATTTTGATACAATCATTTTAAAACATTTTTATAAGTGGAAGTTTAAGAGAGAAGCTTTTAAAACACCTTGTTCATTGTTAAAAATACTGTGGACTATTTCTTAAACAATATACAAAATGAATGTATTAATTAAAAATTAATTGTAGTTTACACTGATAAACATTTAGCAGCTGGGCTACAAATCACAGAAATGCACTTTGAAACTTTTCAAAGGCAGATTTTATGATCTCAGACTTAACAGCTGTGGTTACTAACCGCATACCAACCCAACACATCTCTCATCCCCTTGAGGATGTTTTTGGCATCTGTTGACATTTATAGACCAAGATAAAATGCAAATGCATGAATCAAAACTTGCATTAAATTTTCAAGCTGGTAACTTTGCTGTGCATAACACAGCTCATCATATTCTGCCAACAAATATATTTGGCTATTTTTGTACAACACAAAGTAAATGTATATCATTTTAGAGCAATACTGTAGATTTTAAAAGCAGTAAGTGTTGGCATGAATACAAATTAATTTACATTCCAAAATGTTTTCCAAGATATTATTTGTACACCGGACATTTTAGCATCTACATGTCCATTTATAAGATTACATATCATAGATGTCTTTATAAGCCTACAGGCTGCATTAAGTTTTTTGGTTGCTACAGACTGTATTTAGTAATTATATTTATTCATTATTTGATACTGTTGTCTGAAATAAGTTTTGAAAAGTGTCTAAAAAATGGATTTAGAGATGTTGAACCTCATTTATTTATTTTTTGTTTTGGATGAAAAAGCACTTCTATATCAGATCATAAAAGGTAAAACTAGGAAAACGATTTTGCTTTAAAAAAGACTGCTGATATTATTTTGATTATAAAAATTGACATTAAACATTATTTATTAAACATCATTTATTATACATTAAGTAAATTACATTTATTTGTTTTTGTTGAAATTAAAACCTTATAATAAGATGTGATACTCCAGATATATCATTCCATACATTGTCACATTTTATTGGTACTGTTTGGATTCGACAGCCACACATAATGAAAATGACTAAAGCTGCGGATATAAATTTGTTAATTTCAGATATCTCAGGGCTTTGGCTTCACTGCCTGCTGTTGGCAGCAACATCACACGCTGGGTTTTTGATCCTCATCACGGCGGCTGTTTGTGACATTTTTTTATATCAAAAGAAGTAGACAGAACTTATCAAATGAAGTCAGACAAAAATGAAATAAATAACAAATAAACATTTTGATCAAGAAGCCTATCAAGACAGTATAATGTGTCACAGTATCTGACTGGTAAAGAAACCTCTTGTATTTATGCCTAAAAAAGAATCAGAGGCCATTGGACTTTTGTTGCCAGAGCGGACATATCTTGTTTTATCCAATATTTTTGACCAATCAGAATCAAGGAGTGGAACTGTTTTATAATAATTGATAAATAATTTATATTAACAGACCCAAGGATTAACTGCAAACTGCATTAACTGTTTTATATTTTTTATTATTACTATATTTCTTTACCTTTCACTGATCCTGACACTGAAGTTTAAATCGCTTTGGCAGTTTTACTGAACAACAACACAAAAACATCTGTCAATCTGAATAAGTCACTATTACAGCTTTACACTTGATTTATAAATAATCACATATAATTTTTTTACCTAAAGGACATACTGTATTTGTAATAGATAGGGGTCGATAACCCCAAAACATTACTTTTCATTGCACATCACAGCTAGCATTGGGTGATCTCTCTGAGGTTGTCATATAGATGTTCTTCAAGAAAAGCCAACGTCTTCTGCCAGGACTTCTCCTGAGCCTGACTGTGAGACACAGTCTCTCCTCCCCACACCATCATCACTAAAATACAAACCAATACCATCTCAGTCTAAAAATGAGATTAGGAGTATCAATTGCTTTCACATTGATTTTAATCTGACATGACCTTACTCAGTCAATATTAAAGATATCAAGAGATTCAAACAATCTGACTAATTTAGGTTACGCCAATGAAGATAAGGCAGGAATACGTTCTTTAGGTAACCTATATAACTTCCCATATTACATCATATTGTTATACAACAAATATCAGCTGTCAACCATGCACTGATCGTAATTACATCATACAGACAAACAACAAACTTCAGGAGTGTTGTAAATGTTCATGGACTTTCACCTTTGGTTTTCGCCTCCAGCAACTTGAAGTGGCTGAATCGGACGTGAGGACTGTAGGGCGGCTCGATCAGGTGACCCGCGCCAGGATACGAGAGAAGAGTCAGCAGACGACTGTTTCCAGCTTTCTCCATCATCTTTCTTATCTGAAGAAACATTATGGAAAGGTGAGCCTTAAAACATCAACTTTATTTGATGATGCATTTTATAATTTTTTTAAACTCACATCTGCTGCTGACTCCGAAGACGGCCAGTTTTGATCATCTTCACCAACAATTAATAAAACAGGACAGTTGATCTTGCTCATCTTGTGAAAACAAACCCAGCTGAATTAACTGAATGACAAACTCGATGAGAACAAAATTCACCCCCTCCATACCTCAATTTTCTTGGTAGGGTCTTCGGGAATCGGCAGCAACAGATCTCGCCAAATCAATCTCATTTTTTCATCATATCGGATTTTGCCAACGTTCCTTAGCGTCAACATAATGAAAGGTTTATTAGTTAATCAATAACAAAGGCTGTGCTCCATAAATCTAAATAAAAATAATCTTAATAATGATATCAGCAGCACGAGTTTCTTACTGTTGGAGCCCTGCATAGACATCTGCCAAAGATCCATTGAGCGGCATGATGTGATCTCCATTAACACAAACCACACACCTGGGCTGTAATTGAAATTGGTGTTTAAATATTAGTACTGCATGAACGTCACCGTATTGGTAATGATAAATGATGTCTGCGTACCTGTATTATCTCTGAGTATGCAGTCATGGCCAATGTTACAGAGACACCAAATGACATCCCCATCATGGCCACTTTGTCAGGACAAACTTTGGGATGTTTTTTTAGCCATGCAAACGCCGTCTGGGAAATAAATTTAACATGGTTTAAAAAAGAAGTTTAGCCACATATAAAATATTTGCCTCATTTACATAACATCAAGACGTTAAATCAATTACCATAAAAAATTCTTCATATATATTCATGTATAAAATTCTTCATACATTAAAAAGACACATTTAAAGGTGCAATGTGTAAATTTTAGGAGGATCTATTCACAGAAATGTAAAATATAATATACATAACTATGTTTTCAGTAGTGTAAAAATGACTTTACATAATGGAATGTTATGTTAACTACATACACCGGGGCACCCCTTACATGAAAGTCGCCATTTTGCGCCACCATTTTTCTACAGTAGCCGTGAAGGGACAAACAATGTTGTGTCAGACTACATGTTTGTCCTGTGGCGCCTACCGTAGCTTCACTATTTGTTTTAAAAGGGAGGGGTGAGCGGAGGGCTGAGCCATTAATTGCAATTCACAACCTCACCACTAGATACCGCTAAAATCTACACAGTGCACCTTTAAAAATAAAGGTGCTGCAAAATGTTTTTCATGGTGTTGCCATAGATAAAAAAAATTTTGTTCCCCAAAGAACCATTCAGTCAAAGCTTCTTAAAAGAACCATTTCTTTACAATCTAAAAGTAAAAATATGCAGAATATATAAAAAGTAAATGTGCTTTATAGGTTTTATAAATATTTTAAAGCTGAATCTTTGTTTCTTTGGCATTTTGTAAAAACAGACATTCCAAAATGCATCAAAAACTACAAAAAATTCTACTATTTGAAAGAATTTTTATTTTTAATGTCCTATCTAATGTTTATATAAACAGAAATTCACAAAATGTGTCACTAAAGTAGTGATTTGAGCAGTTGGCCACATCCAGTAAAATGAATGGGTCTCTATGGGCATCTGCTGGTCGAAATGATTTATTTAATTCTTTTATGTTTTTTTCTAAACATCAAATGGCCGAATTCAACACATAACATTTAGATCAATATCTAAAAACAATTTAAATAAAATTTAGATCATAATTTATGTGAATTTTTCATAATAATTGGATATTTTACAGGCAAGCTAATGGTGTAGTTGAGAAATTGAGTGGTAAATGGGTACAAAATTACTCCCAAAACACGGCATTAATAAAATTATACATTATTTGTATCATAAAAAATATATATATTTTTGTAACCCTCTTTTAATTTCTGGTGTCATTTTTACCCCCGCGGAACTATAACGTATACAGGAAAATCAAGGCTTATGAGGTTTAAAAAATGACTTTCCAGGAAAGAAAGAAAGAAAGAAAGAAAGTACATTTATATGGTCACCTCAAAGTAGGTGTTATCCACATGCTCGAGTTTTCCCGAAGCGTTAAGAAACCCAATGTACTCCAGGGCCAATGAGACATAGCCATGGGATGCCAAGAGAGCCGAATGGTGCTCTGCTCGACCCCCCTGTCCTCCAGACAGGTCTAGCACAGCAGGAAAAGGTCCAGAACCTACATTAAACAAAGCACGTCCATTTAAAATCAGTCCCTGGAGTGTCTCTAAATGTAGACTGAATGTGATTTACCTTCGTCTAAGTGTACAAGGTTACATGCTAGGTTGCTTTTAAAATAAGTGCTTCCCTTGTGTTTAAGTTGTCATTAGCAAAAAATCTGTTTCTGGATGACTGTTTCGAATGTCTTTCATAGCTATAAAGTGCATTCAAACTTCACTTATAACTTTTGTGTCAATGACAAGTCTATTTGTAAAATATAAATCATCAATACATGATACAAAGTAAGTAGGAATTAATGTTTACTAGCAATAGACCAATCATTTATATTCATTCAAACAATGTATTATGTAATTTTTAAAAGATATTTAGCCATTTGTGTTTGACATTTATTTATGTACACTCACCTAAAGGATTATTAGGAACACCTGTTCAATTTCTCATTAATGCAATTATCTAATCAACCAATCACATGGCAGTTGCTTCAATGCATTTAGGGGCGTGGTCCTAGTCAAGGCAATCTCCTGAACTCCAAACTGAATGTCAGAATGAAAAAGAAAGGTGATTTAAGCAATTTTGAGCATGGCATAGTTGTTGGTGCCAGACGGGCCGGTCTGAGTATTTCACAATCTGCTCAGTTACTGGGATTTTCACGCACAACCATTTCTAGGGTTTACAAAGAATGGTGTGAAAAGGAAAAACATCCAGTATGCGGCAATCCTGTGGGCGAAAATGCCTTGTTGATGCTAGAGGTCAGAGGAGAATGGGCCGACTGATTCAAGCTGATAGAAGAGCAACTTTGACTGAAATAACCACTCGTTACAACCGTGGTATGCAGCAAAGCATTTGTGAAGCCACAACACGCACAACCTTGAGGCAGATGGCCTACAACAGCAGAAGACCCCACCGGGTACCACTCATCTCCACTACAAATAGGAAAAAGAGGCTACAATTTGCACGAGCTCACCAAAATTAGACAGTTGAAGACTTGAAAATGTTGCCTGGTCTGATGGGTCTCGATTTCTGTTAAAACATTCAGATGGTAGAGTCAGAATTTGTCGTAAACAGAATGAGAACATGGATCCATCATGCTGTGCAGGTGGTGGTGATGTAAAGGTGTGGGGGATTTTTTCTTGGCACACTTTAGGCCCCTTAGTGCCAATTGGGCATCGTTTAAATGCCACGGCCTACCTGAGCATTGTTTCTGACCATGTGCATCCCTTTATGACCACCATGTACACATCCTCTGATGGCTACTTCCAGCAGAATAATGCACCATGTCACAAAGCTTGAATAATTTCAAATTGGTTTCTTGAACATGACAATGAGTTCACTGTTCTAAAATGGCCCCAACAGTCACCAGAGCTCAACCCAATAGAGCATCTTTGGGATGTGGTGGAACGGGAGCTTCGTGGCCTGGATGTGCGTCCCACAAATCTCCATCAACTGCAAGATGCTATCCTATCAATATGGGCCAACGTTTCTAAAGAATGCTTTCAGCACCTTATTGTATCAATGACACGTAGAATTAAGGCAGTTCTGAAGGCGAAATGGGGTCAAACATAGTATTAGTATGGTGTTCCTAATAATCCTTTAGGTGAGTGTATATTTGTATATGCTGCATTTCTGTCACCTGCTGTCAAGACATTGGCCATTCATAAGCTCTGTTTCTTTACGGAGTACTAAAATGGTACCATACAGTGATTATGTCAAAAGGCAAAATCATACCATGCTACATTAAAGCATACCATATGCTATTAGCAATGTGCATGTCAAACAATAAAATATTAGCATGCTACCAAGCCCACCCTAAAAATACAATAACCCACTTACAGCTGTTTAGCATAAGACATTGAAAAATCTTTTTGGTCATAATAATGCAAACCTGAAGGAATGAATAGGGTTCCTTTTATTCCCTTCTCTGTGACTTCAACCCTCTGGACGCCTGAAGCCAAATACCAGCGCTCGACAGGAGCTGATGTGAGGGGAGTTTGATACTTATAGACTTTAGCAATGTGTCCCTCATATACAGAAATGAGCACCTTAACTGGTGTTTGGACATTGCTTTTCTGAAATCTGTTTGAAACCAAAACAAAAAGCAGATTTAAGAGATACTGCACCTTTAAAATATTAGTGAGTTCACTGCTCTTGTTTTATTGCTTACCTGCAACCTGGTTTACTTTCAGCAACCGGTCTCATACTCCACAGAAGTCCCATAGGTTCAATTCCCTCAAAAGTCCCACCTTCACTTTTATCTCTGGAAACTATAGCAAACACATTAGCAATTTAGTCATTACAATGACAATATGAGACAAAGACAAACTTTTTGCATTTATAATTGTGATTGAATCAAAAATGCTGAAAATGATGTACTGTACCTTTAACAGTTCCTGAAGAATCACTGACGTAATGGCCAAACGCTTCCCATTCAACCCCATCATCGGAGTTGAGACGTCCATGAAGAGTAACTTTAGAGTTAGCAGGCAAGTGTTTAACATCTATTTCAATTTTTTCATCAACCAAACAGCTTGAAGGGTGAACAGAAAGTGAAATACTCTGTTTTGTTTCTGCCATTATTAATATTATTTCCTGTGAAGAACAAACTAGAAGTCAGGATGAAAACTGGCTGTGTCAAAGGCTTTATAAGACATTCACCTGGATTTTGCCCTTTAAGATTCAGACTGATAGCTCCTTATTTGGATGTAACGTTCAACGACAAACACTGAGCCCATAAACACGTAACATGTTATTGAAGCTGGTGATAACTGATGACTTTTATGGTAAGGTACTTATATGGACAGTTTAACCCAGAGCCGCTTAGAAAAAGAGTTTCGCCAACGAAAGTTCAAAAAGCTCAGTCGTCATGTGATTCATGGAGACTTCAGTAAGTTCCTGGATGCATTGATTTACAATATTTATATATCACTAATATATGTGTAGGTAGTATTTTTATGTAGTTTTTCAGCTATTTTTTTTTTGACAAATAAAATTCACTAATATCGGAAGATTAGTGTGGTCAGCTGCTGGTATGTGTGTGCCTAGTTAACAAGTTTTTACGCTGCCTACAACAACTTTAAAGCTTTAAAATGCATCACACTGTGTAGTATGCAAGCTTATAATGTAGCCTACAATTGACTGTTCTGTGTAAATACCTCGTGCCTGTTTGATTTATAAATATACAAGAACAAGATAAAAAAAATAAACTCATAAGGCACTTCATCATTTAATTTATTGTAAATTATAATAATACCCCTGACTCAGTGATATTTTCTGTTGTTAATATGAACATCTGATGGGAGATGCCATCTTCATCATCTATTCACCTTCATCCCTGAACGTATTATTATATGCATTTTATTAATTGGTCAGTGACAAAAACAATTTGGCAAGATGAGAAATTCAGAAATCTTTTAAAAAACTTGATTTAAAGGCACGCATCAGGTTTATTTCAATGCACATAGTGTATTTATGTTAATTTTAGGCAATAAAAAATACATTTGCACCATTTTTATGAAAGTTAAGAATGAAAGGACATAAAAATGTCAAATGGTGTACCCTCCAATTGCGCCAAATAATGAGAAATATTCAATATTTTATCCACCTTGATGGCATTTAAGCATAATCATCAAAAATAAAAAAATCTTTTTAAAATATCATTTTATTAGTTATTTCTGAACGTAAATTGTAAAAATGTGTTGTAATTTTTGTCCGGACGTATGCTGAAAACAGCTGTTTTTTTATAATCTTTGACAAATGATGTAAACATTTATGTAACATCATATTACACTAAACTAGATGATTATATTTTATTCCACATTTTTTATGAATATATTTTTTTTCTTTAAAAAAATACAAGTTACACCAATTGACACAGACTGGTTACACCACATTGACATTTTTGCAATTATCCCCCAAATATTCTTTCAAAATAAAATAAAACCAGTAATTTAAGACTTGGTCCTCAAAAAAGAGAATGTATGCAAGTAATCTGCAAATGTATTTGAAATTTTAACCCTTTTACATTTAATTGAACCATAGGGACACAAAATAATTTACATCACGTCATTGACCCTAATACAAGTTATTAATAAATTAATTTATTGCATTTAATTTAATAAACCAGCAGTATCAAAGTGCCAAAAACACTCCACCCATAGTTTTATGCATAATTCTAAAACGGGCAGGGCTGGTTCTTCATTCTGATTTGTTGAAACGCGTTCTAAGCCGTGATAAAATACCCTGGTAAACCCACGGTTCAGACCACATTACATAAGTATCACTGCGCCACTGTTGCTGCGTACTGATTTATGAAAATAAACACCACAGTCTTTATCATATTTTTAATTTGTCTACAATTGCACAATTAATGGCGATATCCACATAAATGTCAATAAATATTGTTGAGTCATCTCGTCAAAAAAAGAGAAAACGTTCCCTGAGGAGTTTCTACCTCAAATTCATATTTTCGCTATCCACTGGGTGGCGATCTTACCCAAGTTAAACACTGACGCATTTACTCAACACTAACAACACCGTGTTTTGATCAGGCTCTGAATCTGATCTCTTACAAAAGTTCTTCACAAAAATGGAATTATCTCCGCTTTTAGCTAAAAAATTGGAGAGGTGATAGGAGAACAAATAAAGATAGGATGAAAAGTTTTTTTGTTGTTTGAAAGCGGATGGTCTGTTTTTTCATTTGATATTTTATGTTTATTTAAAGAAGATCATTTTTCTGTAAGGCATTAAACTAAAACTGGTACTAATATAATAACAACTTATTTGTGTTTTATTTTATGAAATCCTGCTATGCATATGAAGTAACCATTTTATAAAAGCAATAAGCCCCGCAAAGCAGTGGGGTTACAGTGCATTTTATAGCAGCTGAGGGGATTTTAGGCACTCCGCTTCGTGTCGTGCCTAACAACGCCCCTTAGTTATAAAATACACTGGTAACCCACTGCTTCTTGGGGCTTATTGCTTTAATATGCAGTATGTACCGCCATCACGTTTAATAGCCTGTATCTCTTATAATAGAGATATGTTATTAACTCTCTATTAACATGTTATAATAAATAATCTATATGGTATTTTAAACTTCACATACATACTCTAGGGACACCAAAGATTTATTTTACATCTTAAAAAGGTCTTTGGTTTAACCAAAGCAGCGCTGTATCGGGTCACAAATTTGTGCCACAAATGTATAAACTCCTGTATCATTTATATCAAAATAGCTTTCACAGACTTGGTCACAATTTTTTTCATATTTTATTAATATTTAACTTGTACAGCATACTCTATTGGAGTTTACAACATTTTAAATTTCACATTAAGTTACTTTTGTTACAATGTCACACCAGATGGCGCTGCAACGTTGTTGTTGTTTTTTTAAATAGAGTAATACGACATTTATACAACAAAAACAAAGCATAAACGATTGTCTGATTGTCAGGCAAACTTGAGCTTTAGGCTATTATAAATATACCTCCAAAAATTAGACAATACAGTGTACCAACACAGCCAGCGTGTAACATTGTGGGATTTTTTTAGCCGATAGTGTGTTATACACTCAAATTGAATTATGTACTTAAAAGACAAATGTTAGTTAAAACATTTTGACATAAATAGGGCTTATTTTGGGGGGTAACATCACAATCCTGTTTTATTTCAGAGGACAGACTCATAGTGCCCCTCCAGCGAATATGAGGTCCAAAGCAGCTTGAATGTCTCCACCCGTGGCCTGCAGGGCTCTTAGGATGAGCTCCTCATCACGAATACCCATGTCCCGTAACTGCTGGAGCTGTGACTGCCACTGGTTCTAAAAACACACACGTTTATATAGTCATTTATCATGTTTATGCATTACATTACAGTTAAATATACATACAAAGCTATAAAACTGAGCTATAAAAAAGACCAGTCCGATTAAAAGCTATGCTAAAAAAACAAAATGCATGCAAAAAATGTGTGCAAGAAAGCGTTTGGTCTAGAAACGTCTGATCTGCATTTCTGCAATTTCCTTATATGGAGTAGAAATTCATAGCTAAACATTAAGCTCATAAATTCATAACCGGTCATTAAACAGCTAAGAACAAATGCCTTTTATGGATAGAGAGATATGCATAGGAAGTATGACAAAGAACTACACAAATCTACAGGAACAATGTGACAATGTGGTTTAGTAAATGATGCTACCATAAAATATTTTAAACCTAGATTACGTCTGCATCCATTGCTGCCCACTTGAAATCGGACCACGCGAGAATAATCAATACCAGGCTTGAAAAATGTGTACAATGACTTGATCATGGCATTTATGTCAAGCGATTACTGACCTGTAAGCTGGACATGCTTGACACCTGCAGCGCCTGTTGTAGTGCCTGGTTAAAGAGATCATTTGTTATGGGTGTCCCGGCAGGGATAGGAGACACACCTGAAGATGGACCCTATAAAACATACACATAAAGAAATATTTGTTAGCTGCTGCCCATCACATACAACATAAAGGTAAATAGATTACATTGACTTTTCATTCAGTAGACCCTTTTAGGTATACATTTTATCATTATGTGTGTTCCTAAGATCAAATCTACTGCCTTTGCGTGGCTCATTGCTCAATCCACTGAGCTACAGGAACACATATTTACCTGGTTTCCTGTAGTTGGCGTGGCAGCACTGCTCTCAGGGGTGCTGGCAAGGGCCAGAGCTGTGGCCAGCTCACTTTGAGTGATGGGTCTGGGACCCACGGCTCCATTGTAACCAAGTGAAGCTGGTCTCATGCCTGCCAAACCACTGGCAAGATTGGATGGTCCACCACGATTTCCCTACAGATGATAATGGAATCGTTCACCCCAAAATGAAAATTAGCTCACATTTTACACACCCTAAAGCCATCCTAGATGTATATGATTTTCTTCTTTCAGCGAAACACATTTAAGGTTATATTAAATAATATCATGGATCTATTCTGCTTTATAATGACATTGGATAGTGCCCCATTTATAAAGCGCATCCACCAATAACTAATCCATACAGATATTAAATGCCTTCTAAAGTTATATGATTTTGTATCGAAACTATATTTATAATTTCTCATTATGGGCTAATTTTTATGTTTTTTGTAACTTAAATGAAATTTAGACTACAAATCTCATAACAAACCGGTTGGAATTCATCCTCATCATCAGACGTTCCTTCAAAGAGGAAACCTCCTGTGGATAAAAAAAACTATGTTGTTATTTTAACACTGTGTATTTGTGTATATTGATCAAGTTCAGAATACAAGACTTATTAAATCTGATCGACCAGCTGCACTGGGACCACCAAAATTACTTTAAATTTTACTTCAATAGAGACCAGGGCTAAAAAATATATTAAAATTATCGAAATATTGCATAGAGTATGTGCATATTACATCATCCATTCTTTCAAAAACAACAATATTTAAAGGCTCCCCCATTTCATCCAAATAAAATATACTAGAGCTTCGCATAACTAGACAAATGCATATTTGATATAAAAATAAACTATAAAAAATAAAAGTATGTTGATTTTTTTGTTGTTTTAGCTTTTATTAAAGGTGGGGTGCATGATCTCTGAAAGCCAGTGTTGACATTTGAAATCACCTAAACAAACACCAACTGAATCTGGACCTTCTTTTGATAGACCCGCCCCACACATACGCAACCCAGGCAACGATGTCAGTTAGTAGACACGCCCCTTACTGCTAATTGGCTACCAGTGTGTTTTGGCCTGAATCCCTTTTCCAAAGTGTTTTTCAAAAATCATGCACCCCGCCTTTAATGCTTGTTTCGTCTTATTTTAAATCATTTTAAGGCCTTTTGTCGAGTTTGTCGAGCCCCCTAGTGGTCCCAAATGGCCTAAGCACTAAGTTGTCTCATTTGAGGCATTTAAAAAAAATGGATAGTTCATCTAAAAATTTACATTCTGTCATCATTTGCTCTTGGTTTGTCCAGTTTCAAGTGGGCAGTGCTGATGCAGTTGTAAATATTGGGTTAGAAAACTTTTGTAGTAGGATCACGTAAAGTGATAGTTCACCCAAAAATGAAAACTCTGTCATTATTTACTTACCCTTAATTTGTTCCAAACCTGCATACATTTCTTTATTATGCTGAACACGAAGATATTTTGAAGAATGTTTGTAACCAAGCCGACCTGGGGCACCATTGATTTTCATAGTAGAAAAAACTAAACTATGGAAGTGAATGGTGCCCCAAATCTATTTGGTTATTAACATTTTGAAATCTTTATTTGTGTTCGGCAAAACATTTATACAGGTTTATACAGCGTGAAGGTAAGTAAATAACGACAGAGTTTTCATTTTTGGGTGAACAATCCTTTTAAGTGAACCTACTACACAATGTTTTGAACACAATTTACACCTGCATCAACGCTGCCCACTTGAATCTGGACAAACCAAGAAGAATCTTAATATGGCAATATACAGATCACAATGATTTGCAATAAATGAATAATTTTATTACTTGAAAAAGTTATGTAGAATCTATGTTCTGGATCAATGCAGATATCAAAAATAATGCTTTTCTCAGAATTTTTTTTAAAGCTTTTAAATATATTTTAATATAATTTAAACTGATTTTACAAACGTAAAGCATTATCATATTGTCCATGGCATTATTTAGCAAGTTGCATATTAAATTTTTCATAAATATCCCTAATGGAGACCAACCTGGCATGTCACTATAGGAGCTAGATGACACATTTCTGGATGAGTTGGCGCTCTGCTGGGGTGGCACGCTACCGGCCACAGAGTGAAGTACCAAGATGATAGCATTCACCAATGCGGGATGAGAATTAACCAACCTGGTAAGACAATTCTTCTCAGTTTATACCAGTGGTTCTCAAACTGGGGGGCGTGAAATGGTGCCAATGTTTTATGACATTTTATAAAATACATTTAATTAAACCACAGAAAAATATGTTTAATTCAAATTCTAAGATTGAGTATTATGTCATGCATTTTTTTTGGGAAGCGTGCAAAGGGATGCACCCTACACAAGGGGGGAGAGGGGTGCAGATCAAAAAGTTTTAAAACCAGTAGTTTATACCATTTACATTGCAATGTGCACCATATAATTTATTTATGTTGCATGTAGACAGTTAAAACATGACACTGATGATGAAAGCTCACGTGTCAAGCATGTTCGGGTCTGTGAATTGTATGAAGAGGTCTTTGTCTTGAAGCACCCCTAAAATTGTGGACAATAAACTTAGGTTAGTCTTCAACCTGGTCCAAATACCAAAATTTGCATACTTGGTACTCACCTAGAGCTACAGGATCGCTACTCAGCCCGGGTGTCGCAACTATAATCTGATCCAGAGATTCTTTGTTGTTTAACATCTTGAACACCTGAAATGGGAGAAAGGTTGTAATGCTAAATCTGCTGACTTTTCATTGGATGGTTCAGATGCTGGTCAACTTACGGAGTCTCTGTATGCAGTGCTGGTCTGAAGAGCTGCTTGTAAGACACGAAATTCCCTTGCGGCGGCAACCTTGTCCACTGGCTCTATAGCAGGAACACGGTGGAATACAGATATAAGTGTTATAACAGTTAATCCTAAAAAAACTCTGGGTCTGCCGTTTCAATCTGTCATCTTTTACTCACCCTCTTGTTATTTAAAATTATATGAATTTCTTATTTCTGTGGAAAGTGAATGGAGGGGCTGTTAAGCAAAGTAGTCTATACAACTTAACCTTGACAACATCCTTCCTATTCAGTTTAGCCTAACAACTCCTTTTGTGTTTATTCAAAAGGAAGGAAGTTATAAGGAATGACATGAGGGTGAATAAATATAAGAAAATGTACATTTCTATGATGGTACATCTTTGAATGTACAACACACACTTACCAGGCTGAATCTCGGGTTCTGGCCATGACTTTCTCAAGATGTGAACAGTAGATCCAGACTGAATCCCATAGGAGTCTAGAGTCAAGTCATCCTTTAACTTCCTGCCACAGTACACCAACTCTGAGATGCATAAAGCACAGTTGGAAAACTTGGGGTCATGGCCTTTGGGAATTCAGAGACTTCTTGGCTTTAGATGGGACATTTCACAAAACTTTTTAATTATGTCAAATAAATGTTTGGTGTCCCCAAAGTACGTATAATAATTTATTATAGCATGTTAAAACTGCAAATTTGTAGGTGTGAACAAAATGTGCTGTTTTTTTGGGTGTGTCCTTTTAAATGCAAATGAGCTGATCTCTGCACTAAATGTCAGTGCCGTGGTTGGATAGTGCAGATTAAGGGGTGGTATTCTGACAGCCGAATTTTAATTATTAATTCACATGCTTGCAGAGAATTGTTTAAAGGTGCCATTTGTAATAATTGAGGTAAAAGATTTAAGAAAATGAGCTACACGCATCAAAAGAATGAGAAGAAATAAGGGCAAAGGTGTCATTAAAAAAAATGACAAGGTATAGTGCTGCAGAAATATCAATCTGAATTAGCATGCTAAATTACTAGCTACAGCCCGACTGGTGTTGTAATACCAGTTTCGACCATGGGAGGCGGTATGCGGGCCACGCACATAACCGCCAGCCAAACTGCAATACACGAATAAGTCGCATGTGTGGGAGTACAGCCCTCTACTACTACCGCTGCGTACGAAAACTAAGGCAGCTGACTTGTTGGATTAAGATTCATGAAAGCAGCTCAGAGAAATGCAATTCGGACAGCCATGGATTCGGACATGCCTTGATGCCTTCCTGCCTTGCAATAGGGGTTTCGGACGTATTTCAGTTCAGGGAAGAGAGCGGAAGAATGGCTAAAGCAAGAGACATTTACCACTACCACAAACATTTGCTGCAGGGAACAACGCGCTCGGAATCACAAATAAAATATGATAAATAAAGTAACCGAACCAGAGTAAATACTGGTACTGCTTTCATCGCTGGAGACAACTAATGGACATGAAAGAAATGAGGTTCGACTCCGAAATGACAACATTTCTTTTCGATTGGTAAGTAAGATGCTGTTAGTATTTCGCTAGAAGTTCACTTATAATAGGCATTGCGATAACCTATGCTCAGCTTGTACATGAACTACGGCTTTGTGCAGTAAATGTGGCTCCATCTGAAAGCAGCTGATGGCGTTTTACTTTTAATCAAGAAACCGGCTTCACTGACGAGAAGCGCAATGACTATCGCATGCAAATTATTGCGCATCCTTAGCTGTTAGCGTTTAATAGTTAGCTCTACCCACGGATCCGATCCGGTTTTCAGCCGTTATCTACCAAGCTGATGCTAAAATGTAACATTAGCTAAGAAGCTTGAAATGTCTTCGATTATAATGAACACCAAATGGACGCACGAAACGTAGCGGAAAACATTGCAATTTTAATGAGACCGAATGTTTTTTTTGTGACTAATGATAACTTAGTTGCTAATGTAAATCAAACTTGATATATGCTGCTAAATTTGCAGCTGCTAAATTAAAATAGACCAACTCACTTTTCTGGAGGTATACTGCCCCCGTCTGTTTGGAGTGTGGAGTATGAATTGATTTTTTTTTGGGCGGACATGTTAAATGGTCCCTTTAACAAAACTAAATTACTGGGTTGTTCTTGTTCACATTTTCTAGGTTTATAGAGGCACTGGGGACCCAATTACAACACTTAAACTTATGAAAAGTCAGATTTTCATAATACGTTAAACTATCTGAATAATGAATCATACTTAATGTTTCATTTTTAAAGGAAATTTTAAAGTTTTGCTTGAAAAGATTAATCTATAGCAGAATAAAAGTTTTTGTTTACATTATATATGTGTATAATAATTATGTATATATAAATATGCACACATGCATGTCTAATTTTAAGAAAAAAAAAAATTTATTTATTAGGTATTTATATTTATATTATACAAATGTATATTCACATGTAAAATTTCTTAAATATATACATGCATGTGTGTGCATTTATCTATACAAAGTTATTATACACAGTTCACACACATATATGATGTAAACAAAAACTTTTATTCTGCTATAGATTAATCGTGATTAAACGTTATGCATCCCTAGTCCTAAAACAAGAACGGGTATGTTGACTAGTGTGTGTGTCAATTGAATTGAATTGTATAGACCGTTTCAGCAGTAACAACATAAACAAGCGCAGTGGCGGCTCGTGACTCCTCATCCGAGGGGCGCGAATTCAAAATAAGTGTTCGGAGTATCATGTGTGTGGTTCCCTTTTCCAAAATATGTGTCCTGCGTGTTGAGAGATCATGTGTGCATCACGTCAAAATAAGTGCCTGCTGCACACGCATCAAAACCGTTTATGATAAAAGAGACGCTCATGTTCCAAAAGACACTCCCTTAACATTAAACTCTGATTACGCATGAGATTATGCGAGTATCTGGCAAACGCGAGCGTCTCTTTTATCATAAACTCTTTGATGCGTCTGTAGGAGACACTTATTTTGGCAGGACACGTGATGCACATACGATCTCTCAAAGTGCAGAACACATATTTTGAAATTACGTACCACACACATGACGGGCTACATACATGTTGTGACGAACTTCGCATCGTGCGCCCTCAGAAAAAGAAGTCACCAGCCGCCACTGAACAAGCGGCTGTCGCGGTCCGCACGTAACTTCCGGGTAAACTCCGCTAAGAATAAATAGCAACAAAGTTCTTTAAACATAGTTTATTTATATAACAAGCAAAAAAACAACACATAGATTACATAGGAAACCAAAACATTTGTTATTTTCGACGAGGCATTTGTTCAAGAGATCAGTTTAGCAACTAGTCAGACCATTAAAAAAAACGAAACCGGAAGTAAAGTTCGGATCCAGACGTATATATATCATCCATTCCTAAAGGCTTCTAATATAAATTTATATATATATGTGACCCCGGACCACGAAACAAGTTATTATAATATAATATAATATAACTAGTACGAGTAGCCAAAAATTGTATGGGTCAAAATTATCAATTTTTTATGCCAAAAATCATTAGGATATTGCTCGATGAAGATAATTTGTACATTTCCTACCGTAAATATATCAGAAATATATTTATCATTAGTAATATGTGTTGTTAAGGACTTTATTTGGTGATTTTCGTTAATATTTAAATGTGATTTTCTTAATATTTAGATTTTTTGAACCCATTAGATTCCAAATTTTCAAACAGTTGTATGTCTGCCAAATATTGTCCTATCCTAACAAACCATACATCAATAGAATGCTTATTTATTCAATGATGAATAAATCTTTGGGGTGATACAATTATCCCTAAGACCCTAAGGTTTTGTGGTCCAGGGTCACACATTGCTTAATCTTTATCCTATTTTATCATTGATTACTTATTAAAATATGCATTTTAGCATGTGTCCCTTATAAAAAATTAGCTATGTTTTGTATAGTAAAAGTGTGGTAACCATGGTATTTGCTGAATTGGTTACCATTTCTACTACCACAGTTTAACAAAAAAATATCATGGTTAAACTATGGTTCCTAAGGCAATGGTAAATTTGTGGTTACTATGTTTTACTAAAAATAAACCAAAAATATTTACTATATGGTTACTACAGTTAAAACGTTGTAAATTTTCGTAATGGATACATAAAACATAATAAATGTGTTTAAATAAAAAGCTTTGATAATGTAGACTTTTTATTATTGACAATTTTTTTTCTTACTTTTTGATGCAATTAAACTATCGTTTTAATGCCTACGTATAACCAGGTAGCCTTGTTATAGTGGGACATAAGGGTGATTATATAATTGCAGCAGGTACATTTGGTGTCCAATGGCATTATTTTTTATTATTTATCTTAATAATTTGGTACTTATTGTCATGGATCACAGGACGTTACAGGCTATAACAATGTATATTTTCTGTAAAAAGTGTCTTATATAGCTGGAAATTATTACTGTCAACAATGTATGTACACATATCTTGTGGTCCATGACAGTTTCCAAATTCTTAAAAAATAAAAATGATAACCATTTGAAAAAAGCAGAAAAAAATTACTCGACACTAAATGTACCTGCAATTATATAATCACCCATATGTACAGTATACAGGTATACTTACAACTCTGTACAGTCTGAATGGCACCTATGCAAGTTTAGCGATGCATACAGTACCTATGAGGTCAGGATCAGGTATGGCATCAGGGATCTGTGCAGAAACGAGTTGTTTAAGAGTAGAGACGCGATATTCTCCAGGAGGAACATCTCCAGGTTCAGTCTCTGGAAACTGCAGCACCGACTTCGGCACTAACGGTTGATCTATCAGCTTTAACGACACGCGCCACTCTGATCCCGCCATTGATCTGCAGCACGAGTGACACTTTCACGCAAATTATTTTCTGCGGTTACGCACGAAAATAAATATCAGTCAGATTTTAAACCCGAACTGCCTTTCTTTAGAGATGATGTTAGTGTCAAGTGACTGTTTACGGTCCAAGCGTCGTGACGTCATGCCGCTGGTGTATGTGGGTAGTGTAGTACGCTCACTGTGCGATAAAACGCTGCGCTACTTTCTTCTAAACATAGAGGGCAATGTTGTTATGGATCAATGAAGTAAAATTACAGTGTTTCAAGCACATTTTGGGGCGGTTTCCTGGACAGGGATTAAATTAGTCCTAGACTAAAATAAATTTAAAAGCTGTCCAAACTGAAAACAGCTTGCACTGACATTTCTCTAAATACATCAGTGCCCTTTGTTTTGCCTCAAAATGCACACAAGTAATGTTTTTAGTAAAACTAGTTATATTTCCGAAGTACAGGTTTAAGCTAATCTCTGTCCGGGAAACAAAGTTATTTTAAGCTATTTTAGTCAAAATATTTTTACAGATATTCAAAATCTTTAAAAGGTAAATACTGTCAGATGTTTTATTAAGTGTTTTGATTACTCTGCAGGAAAACATGTTATACCAAGTTAAAGGGACAGTTAGCAGAATAACACAATTTTGCTATTTGAAGACCCCCTTATAAATGTGTGTCTTATAAATCGCAGCTTTGTATGATGCATTTTGGGGCTGGAAATATTTTGTGGCTCCTCGATTTTGATCCAAAATGTAGCCTAAGTGATGCAATGAATTATAACAGTTGGAATTGGACCATCTAGAAACCACACAAAACCACCTGCCATCTTAACTCGGTTTCAGCTGAATTTTCCAGCATGTCATTATCATCCTAATGCTAACATGGACTTCTCTAATAGGAACATCCTTAAAGGGTATTAAACCTGTATGCATTTCTTTTTCCTGATTAACACAAACGAAGATATTTTGAGAAATGATGGTAAACACACAGCATATAGTGACCATATACTTCCATAGTAGGAATAAAAATATGATGGAATTTAATGGGTACTGTCAACTGTGTGCTTGCCATCATTAATCAAAATATTTTCTTCATCATTTATCACAATACTTCCAAAATATTTTTTTCCTACTATGGAAGTCAATGGTCAGTGTCTGCTATGTGTTTACCATCATTTCTCAAAATATCTTCTTTTGTGCTCATCAGAAAAAATAAATTTATACAGGTTGAGAACAGAATTTGACAGAATTTTGATTTTAAAGTGAACTATCCCATTAAGTAAGGGATAATGTAGAGGCAGCCGGTAGTTATCGGGAAATAAGCCCCGACAGTGTGATCAGGACCCGACGCGAAGCGAAGGGTCTTGTATCACACTGAAGGGGCTTATTTCCCGATAACTACCGGCTGACTCTACATTATCCCGCTTATTACACGGCTACTTGTCACATAAGAAAAAAAACTGGACATGAATATGAATTGGAAACATTTTATTGGCATATTTGTTTTAAATTAACATTTTTATCCTTCCGCGAAACTTTGCACAGATGCATAAAATGATCGTAATACCTTATTAAGTTCCTCTGCTTCATACTTGTCTGTCTCCATTTTTTTCTCTTTTAGCCAGTCTTTGAGAAGTTTTAATGCCCATTCTGTATTTTTTTGTGTGTTGGTGGCTTCGTAGCTGTCATGCTCTATTTTGTCAAGTTCAGTCTCAGTAAGCTCTCTGTGTCTTGTCGTGGTTGTCCAGTGTTTGTCACAAGATGGCGCCAAACAAACAGTAATCTTTATTGGCGCGGAGCGATCTTACTAGTAAAAGTAGTACCGGCTATGCGTTATTATTTTGGAGCGGTTATTATTCGAAAAGAACGAACCTGCAAATGTCTCAACTGACCAATCAGAATCAAGCATTCCAGAGAGCCGTGTAATAAATACAAACAAACAGTATGTTCCCCAAGTCCTTGCCACTATAATAACGTATGTTAAAAACAGCTATGTCAGTTCCAAATCTTTATATCTATCAGTTCTTATTGCAGGTTAGGATTTTGGTGAGGTAGATCTGTATTTGTGCTGTCACGCAGTTATTCGCTGTGACAGATGGTCTCTTGGCTGGATGCGCCTCTCGGCGAGCGCCAGTCTCCGCTGAGCTCTTCCACTCTGTATAACACGACTGATGCCGCCTGAGGGAACCGGGACACACCAGTTATGACAGGGATTGAAAAAGAGTCCAGGCATTTCACACTCTTGCGAAGAGACGTCCTGTACGGCCAGACCTGCAGGAACGTGGCTCATGTACAAAGGCACATAAATTCAGACTTGTTTGAAGATCAAGGCAAATCTAGCAGTCTGTGTTGTGTAGATTAGAATAACATCGTCTGCTTCCTACTATAACTCAACAGGGGGAAACTGGTGGTGAAAATTCTAAATTTTTCCTTCCTGACTTAAAGTGTGCAATGTCCTCGATTTTAAAGTGTGCAATTTCATTTTTTATTTATTGTTTCCCTAATGACTCGCAGACTTGAAACCAAATCAAACAACATTTTAAAAAATAGGGTTAAATAAGATAATAGGCAGCATGCAGTAAGTAAGTACCCTATATAAAGCCCTGGGATGTTCCTAAAAAAAAAATATACATACATAGATACAGATAATTGAAAGTGCTTGAATCTATTTTATACAAGAAGTTTTCTAGAAAAAAAATCCATATTATTCCCTGTGTAGTGTAGGATAATATGATAAAAATTCTAGACTTTTTAAGCACACGTGCTAAACTTTGCTTTAAATGCTTAAACCTTCTGTATGCAAATGTTGATTCATACCAAAATGCTTTTTTGCATAGTTGTGTTTGACACATGAAAACATCTCGGGTTACGTATGTAACTGTTGTTCCCTGAGAAGGGAACGAGACGCTGCGTCTCCCTTGTCATACTTCCTGCATCCCTGTAACGCAGTCTCCAGCGATATTTCACAGGGTTCCCACAGGTCCTTGAAAGTTTGTGAATCTGGGGGAAATATTTCAAGGCCCTGGGAATTTTTTGAAAATATACATAAATAGATATAGGTAATTGAAAGTGCTTTAATCTATTTTATGCAAGAAGTTTTCTGGAAAAAATCCTTATTATTCCCTGTGTATTTTAGGATAATATCATAAAAATTTGAGACTTTTAAGCACAAGTGCTAAACTGTTCGCTTTAAAGGCTTATATCTTCTGTATGCGAATGTTGATTCATACCAAAATGCTTTTTTGCATAGTTGTGTTTGACACATGAAAACGTCTCGGGTTACGTATGTAACTGTTGTTCACTGAGAAGGGAACGAGACGCTGCGTCTCCCTTGCCATACTTCCTGCGTCCCTGTAACGCCGTCTTTGGCAATATTTCAGAGGGTTCCCACAGATCCTTGAAATCCTTGAAAGTTTGTGAATCCGGGGGAAATAATTCAAGGCACTGGGAATTTTTTGAAAATATACATACATAGATACAGGTCATTATATATTATTATATTATATATATTACATCACATATTATTATTCCCTGTTTATTGTAGGATAATATCATAAAAATTTGAGACTTTTAAGCACAAGTGCTAAACTGTTCACTTTAAATGCTTATATCTTCTGTCTCCAAATGTTGATTCATACCAAAATGCTTTTTTGCATAGTTGTGTTTGACACATGAAAACGTCTCGGGTTACGTACGTATGTAACTGTTGTTTCCTGAGAAGGGAACGAGACGCTGTGTCTACTTTGCCATACTTCCTGCATCCCTGTACCACCGTCTTCTGCAATATTTCAGATAGCGATATACTTCCTGGCTCCCGTGTCACCCTGTCTTTGCCGTTAAGCCTCACCATTGGTTCAATTTGATATACACATTCAGATGCACTTACCACTGGAGGCGTCCCCACAGTGTCACCGCAGTGACGCAGCGCGAGTTCCCTCGAAACGGAACTGTAACAATGTATCTTTAAACATAACACGATGTAACCTTGCTCTCACTTGAAATGTGTCCCCACATTTAGTCCTTGAATTTGAGGGTATTGGACCTGGAAAGTCATTGAAAGGTCCTTGAATTTGAAGTTAACTAAGGTGTGGGAACCCTGTATATAGCCAGGAGATAGGATTGAGTTCTCAGCTACATTTAAGTATTTCATCTCAGATGTCATAGGGTAAGGTCCAAAACCAGGGTCACATTTGAGCTACAGTAACATACAAGTACATCCTTAGTCCTAAATGTTCAAATCATTATGTATTTTTTCACTTACAGTTTAGCATCCTGTAAAGAGCGCGTGATTTTTTAGTATTTGCCTGTGCGCACACATTGATGGTTGATGCAGCATCTTTCAGTAAGGCCACTTTACATTCAGATCACCCAGGCTGATTAATGGAGAGGCTGAGGAATGGATCCTTTAATTTGATTAATTAGGCTCAAGACCTTGTCTGCAGAGGTCTGATGAGAATTGGCACATTGAAGGACCTAGAAACCACCATTAGAGGATCCTTATATATGCAATAAATTAACATTATGTGTCAGTCAGGAAACTCAATGAATGAAGAAGAGACTAATGGGTTTGATTACAGGCGACCCTATTAAAACTTTTGTCAGTATTGCGAGTATTGACTGGAATCACAACGGTATAAAGCTCTGCGGTACAGTACCGCCGCAATTACTATCATTAACACAAGGTGTGTAGAAGAGAGGAGGTAGTGTTTATGTTCGGTCAAGTGCTTAAGTAGCTCTTCTGGCAGAGCCATGACCACCATAGCATCAGGGGACCAATAATAAAGAGCCAATAATAACCCTTATCCGCTACTATATTTATCTCTATTACAATATATTTTATATGTGTATACTTATTTGAATAGATGTTATATACAGCATCACTTTTGATTTAAATGTGAATTATCAATGAAAATGTGACATTTCTACTTCAAAACACCCTCTGTGTCAACCCAGTTACTTTAAAACGTATGTTATGGTTTGGAAAATCAGTACAAAATGATCTTATAACAGCTTGCGCTACCAAATGTTATTGCATAACGCTGCATTATTTACAGTTGGTATATTTGAGCTTCCTGCCAGGGACAATAAATTATTGCCTTTTATTATCATAACAAAGCTGAACTATTGAGCCTAACAGGACTAATATACAGCAGGTGTAAAAGTTAAAAATCCAGGATATAATCCACAATGACTCCTGCTGAATAAATCTCACCAACACGCACACCACAGTTTCAGGCACAGAGCCACAATGCAGGCAGGTTGTTGTTGGAAGTCCTTGACATGGTACCAACATCCACAGTGTACTGCCATTATAATAGTAAACTGCACTAAGGGCACCCTAAATATAAAATTAGCTTGATAAGAGCACTTATTGTATGGTATGTGGAGTAAAAGGAAATATGCTGTATTAAAGGGAACACACTGTACTGTAAAATTATACTGTAGGATGAAATAATTTAGTTAAGGGCCAATTGCTATTATCACTTAGCCTGATGTAATACTCAATTCTAGTCTGAATTTGAGTCTGATACTGCTCCATTGGGGTGTTACTATGAGCGTGTTTCAACCGAACCAGGTCAAAAAATGCCTCTGCACTCAATTGGATAGACCCACAACCAATCAGAGCAACCGAGTGTGACGTATGTTAAAATGGCGTCGGTCCTTTTGCAGCCTGACCTGAACGGCTAGTTATTCGCTACGATGAGACTAACATTATGATTGTACTAAGTCTTGAGTTAGTAAACATACATCGACACCTGTGTTTACAATATTTCATTCATATCACGACATTGTGAGCAGTGTTGGGGAAAGTTACTTTTAAAAGTAATGCATTACAATATTAACGTGTACGCATAGAGTGCATAATGTGACTACGTTCAGTTTAATTCAGTAATTTTTTTTATCAAATTAATTAAACTAAAAAAGTAACTTACATTACTTTTTTGAAAAAGTAACTAAAATATTAATGTGTACATTTAAAAAGTAATGCGTTCCTTTACTCGTTACTTCAGAAAAGTAATATTATTACGTAATGCACGTTAATTGTAATGCGTTACCCCCAACACTGATTGTGAGTTATTTAAGTCATAGAGTCAGACTATCTCTTACCATTTGTAAGTTAGATGAACTTCATCCACGGCCTTCCGTAAAGGAGCTGGCAACACCCGCTAGTTATATTCACGTTGTAGTGGGAACAGACTCGATGGCAGAATCTTCACATCTCAATTATCCAGCGGCAGCCGTCTTTGTTGTTAACCGATTCAACACATAGACTGTAAAAAAAGGTGGATGACGCGACATTGCCTCCTTCCATTATAATGAATTGAATCCAAAAATGTCCGACCATGTGCATCCAAGGCATGCGCAGAAAGAATCGTCCGTGGAGCCAGAGGCGGAGCTGCGGTATCAAACTTCCGCCCAAAAGCTTGCGTGCCCAATTCAACCCCGCCAATCATAATGACACGCCCTGTTTCTATAGCATCAAATTACTAGCTAAAATAAAACTTATTACAAAAATGAACAAGTGAACATATATCAGCTTTATAACAAATACGTTAAGGACCAAAACCATCTTTTGGAAAATTTTATTGGAAGTGTAAATAACTTTTGTATTTAGAGCAGAGTCCCATTCGATTGCATGGAGAGGGCGGGGTTTATGACTCGTACTGCAGGCAGCCACCAGGCGTCAATCACAGAGCCAGCGGCTTCACTTTTCAAGATGTATGAGGCACACCCGATTCAAAACAAGCGCTCTTTAGTGACGTGGTTGATTACGTTACTGCTGATCATCTGTCCATCATCGTATAAAGCCCTCCCTGACAATTTCATTGGTTCGATCAGCTTTGGGTCGCGCATAGTAGCGCGCCACAATGGAGCGACTCCAGACCGAACTTCCCAACCTGAAATGTTGTGGGCAGGGCTAAGTTTGGCTGGCACCCAGGCTAATTATAACTACTAGGTGGTATAAATAATCTTTTTATTTTATTACATATAAAAATAACCTTTAAACATTTCAGTTTTTTAAACATTTAAACATTTTAAACAAATTTCAGAGCACCTGGGCTTTAATGAGGCGCTCGGATTAATGGCATCAGGTTTAAGAAGGTTACGTTCATGACAGTGTTGCCCTTAGGGGTTGTGCACACCAAAACTTTTAAACGCGTCTGCAAACGCCTGGAGGACACTGATTACCAGCTTTCTTCAGTTGAGCGCTTTGGTAGCTGTGATACTTGAGCTGTGAGCCGGTTGGTTATTGTTATACTTGTCCCGCCCCTCCTCAGCTGTGATTGGACGTCCGTGTGAGAACTGACATTGACGAGCGAAGCTTTTCACCCAAAGTTGAATCTCTTTCATCTCTCGACGCCTAGCTCCGAGCGCGTAAAAACGCTTTTCAGTGCGGAAAAAACTGCTAGCTGCTGGCTTATTTGAAAAACGCAGAGCTTCCATTGGAAACAATTGAAAACATGCGCCAGCCGCGGGCATAAAAGCTTTGGTGTGCAGGCCCCCTTAGCTTCTTTTTTGTCCACCAATCAAGTAACTTGTCATAAATGAGTAAAAAATAAATAAATAAATGAGTAAACTATTGCACCGCCCCCCAATACTATCATGTATCGGCGATCTCATAGGCCAGGGCACTCCAGGACCGACGTCTCCCTTCATCTTCGAGCACAAGCTTACTAGCATGTACCCTGACAACAATATAGTATAATAAAATAAAGTGCTGTAAAATACGGTAAATTACTGTTTTTAAGGTAACAAAATTGTTTTATGTGCTGTAAGTTGTATTACAAATACTGTAAAGTGGAATACAGCGATTTGCTAGCAATCTTGATGCCAGTAACTTACTGTAAAATACAGGGAAATCGTTTACAGTGTATGCTGTGTGGAAACAACCCAGCATAGGTTCATTTATAAACCTACAATTGGTCCTGTCCAGTATTTACCCAACCATGAATTAAAACAATCTAACATTTCTACACTATACAATGTCTAGTTAAATGTCCCGTAAGGATTTCTACATCATCTAGCTCTTACAAGCTATTTTGTTGGTGTTAATAATGGCATCTTTTTATAGAACTATAACCATCAATCTTATTGAAACCTGTGCCTTTTTTATCCATACATTCCTAAAGGTGCTAAACAAAGCCACAAAAGAACCATTTTTGGCTATATGGTTCAAAAGAAGACAGAATTGATTCACAAAATAGATTCACAAAAGGTTTTTTTTGTATTGTATAAAGGTAAAAGGTAAGAAAGAATGGTTCCTCTATGGGATAGCTGAGAAGACTCTTTTGTATCACCTTTATTTTTAAGAGTGCAATTGGCCCCTGCTTGTATAAAGAATTAAAAGGTGATCCATAAACAAAACCCCACACCGTGTTCCTTGATGGCAGTTTTAATGATTGGCTTTTTATTAGATTACTGCATAACAGCTGTCTTCAGTTGAAATGGGCCCGAGGTAACGCTTTATGATTGAGCCTCTAATTAAATAACCTTACAACCACTGACAGTATTAAAGATCATGGCCTTGTGAGGTCTATTAAAGGAATAAACTCACAACGTCAATGTTCTGACACAAGCACATCTAATGTCAATATGTCTTCACACTTTGTTCTTCATTAGTATTCTCTGACCGACTACACCGTCTATAACCATGATTACAGATATTGACAGACGTTGTATCCTTAAAAAAGGCTTCATACATTTCCTGATTATATTATTATATTACATTATATTATATTTAGACACAAGTTACCTCCTCAATGCAAATCACCCTGCTGAAAAAACAGCCAGTTTGTTTTTAGATGGGTTTTGGCCACTTTTTAGCTGGTCAAGCTGGTGGGACCAGGCTGAAAGACCAGGTTAAACCAGCTACTTCCATCTTGAAGCAGCTAAGACCAGCCAACCATCTTAGCCAAGCTTCCAGCCTGGTTAAACTAGTTTTAAGCTGATGGGTTAGCTTGTCTTACCTGGTGGGTCACCTGGTCTTCCAGTCTGACAGCAAAAAAAAAATGTCAAGAACCCCTCTACAACCTGCTTGCTAAAACCAGACTGAGAGACCAGCTTAAACCGGCCAACCAGCTTAGCCAAGCCAGCCTGACAAGCAAAAAAAGTGTCCAGAACCCCTCTAAAACTGGCCTGCTAAACCAGCTAAAACCAGCCAACCATCTAAGGGCGCACTCCCACCATCCAAACCAAACCGCGCTCGGGCGCGTTTGACCCCCAAAGCCTGGTTTGTTTGACTAGTGTGATCGCTCCGTTCCGCGCCCGGGTGCGGATTGTTTAATCGCGCCGCGGCCAGGTTGCAGAGGTGGGCCGGAGCGCGGTTCACTTGGGCTCAGGCGCGGAAGGCTGTGGTGTGAGCGCAATCGCGCCTGAGCGCGATTCAAAAGGTGAAGACGTCAGTTGCGCGACCACTCACCTTCATCTGCCTCCGTAAAAACCTTTTGATGCGCGCAGCGGGGTCACGTGAATATCCGAGCTGCGCACGTGACAGATCAACTAAGCAATATGATGACATGTGAGAGGGCTGTCTGTAATCGCGCACCAAACGACTCCGAATAAAAAACACAGAGTTATCATTACGGTGGGTTCCAATGTTAAGAGAGAGCTTTACTTCCTGCTTTTTTCAAAACAATCGCATCTTAATGACGAAAGCGCGCCCGGACTCGGATCGATAAAAAGTACAGTGTGAGTGCGTGCACCTGGGGGAGTAGGGAGGGGTGACAATTGTGCTGGGGCATGGTTTGGTTTGGATAATGTGAGTGCGCCCTTAGCCAAGCTGGCTGAGCTTTTAGCATAGTCAAGCTGGCTTAAGCTGGTGTGTCAGCTGGTCTTTGCCGGTGGGTCAACTTGTCTCCCAGCCTGACCAGCTAAAAAAGTGGCCAACACCCCTCTAAAACCTGCCTGCTTAACCAGCTAAAACCGACTGAGAGACCGGCTAAAACCCGCCAACCATCTTAGCCAAGTTGGCTGAGCTTTTAGCCTGGTCAAGCTGTCTTCTAGCTGGTGTGTCAGCTGGTCTTTGCTGGTGGGTCAACTTGTCTCCCAGCCAGACCAGCTAAAAAAGTGGCCAGAACCCCTCTAAAACCTGCCTGCTTAACCAGCTAAAACCAGACTGAGAGACCGGCTAAAACCTGCCAACCATCTTAGCCAAGCTAGCTGAGCTTTTAGCCTGGTCAAGCTGTCTTCTAGCTGGTGTGTCAGCTGGTCTTTGCTGGTGGGTCAACTTGTCTCCCAGCTAGACCAGCTAAAAAAGTGGCCAGAACCCCTCTAAAACCTGCTTGCTAAACCAGCTAAAACCAGACTGAGAGACCAGATAAAACCAGCCAACCACCTTTGGCTGGTTTTAGCTGCTTTTTTAATAGGGCTACTGGATCTTTGATCACCTGCCTGCCAAACCAGACTACACTAGCCAACCATCTTAAGCTTGATTTAGTTGTTTTTTCAGTAGGGTTACTGGATGTTTTATCACCTGAGTGCTAAACCAGCAGGTGATAAAAACCAGTCCTAAAAGCAGTCCACCAGTTTAGTCAAGCCGGTTTAAAGCTGGTGGGTTAGTGGATCTTATCTGGTAGGTCAGCTGGTCTTCCAGCGTGACCAGCTAAAAAAGTGGCCAGAACCCCTGTAAAACCTGCCTGCTACTCCAGCTAAAACCCAACTAGGAGACCAGCTAAAACAAGACAAACATCTTAGCCAAGCTTCTAGTCTGGTCAAGCTGGTTTCAAGCTGGTGGGTCAGTTGGTCTTCCAGTCTGACCAGCTAAAAAGTGGATCAAACCCCTTTACAACCTGCCTGCTAAACCAGCTAAAAGCAGCCAACCAGCTTAGCCAATCTGGCCGAGCTTCCAGCTTGGTCAAGCTGGTTTTAAGCTGGTGGGTCAGCTGGTCTTTCAGTCTGACCAGCTATAAAAGTAGGGTGGCCATTTGTGCCAGTTCCGCCGGACACGTCCCGAACATGTTATCGGGTTCGTTCTCTGGAAGTCGCGTTGCTCGACCGCATACGTCATCGAGGTTCTCACATTTCAGTTAAAATACATTAGAAAATGAAGATTTATTTCTTTTAAGACATACAATCATTGTAGTTACATTCTTACCTTGAAATGTAATGGTTGCTTTTATGAAATATTAAACCTTGATGATGTATGCGGTCAACCAACGCGACTTCCAGAGAACGAACCCGAAAACATGTTCGGTACGTGTATCCAGCTAATCCAGCTTAAACCAGACTGGGAGACCAGCTAAAACCAGCCAACCAGCTTAAGCTCATTTTAGCTGTTTTTCCAGTATGACTACTGGATATTTTATCATCTGCCATGTGAACATTGTACGTCAGATCTGTGTCTGTGGAAAAAATGATGCTGGATAAGTTTAATGCTTAGAAATTTGTTTGATCAAATCCTTAATCCTAAGTATGCAAACTATCAAAAGTCACATTTTTATCAATTTGTTAAAATCATTTTCGTTTTTTTTTTTGCTATAACCACAATTACAATGTACTGTAGGTTACTGTTGTAAATTTATGTACTGTTTAAAGCAAAACACAGGAACAGATTCCCTAATTAATGTCCTGAAGAGAAGAAAATGATTCATGAAATGGCTGCCAAAAGTTTGCTCCATCATTTTATTAATAATGCAGCAGGGTTTTCAGAAATAACAGCTTAATATAAAGCCTATTATTTATATTCCATGAAAGCGTACCACCCGCTCGATTTAACCGCGTCTGTTTACTGCGCACTGTGGGTGTGACCAAAACCAATTCTCACTCTTTAGGGGGCTTTGATAAAGTGTTAATGATCTGTGGAAATGCATGATTATTCAGTCATTCATATAATGAATCAAAATGCTGTTAAGTTGTTCTTGCAAACCCCATGAGAATAAAGAAAACAATAAATCAATATCATTATTAGTCAGGAATAAAGATGCACAAAATCATTTTCAACAAATAGCAGAATCAGAGATTTAGTTCCTATAGTCAAGGTCTTTGCTTGGCATGTATGGAAAGTGAGTTTGTGTGCTTTTATCAGAAACGGTTTGCGTACTGCAACTACGATGAGCCTTACGAACGGATGTGGGCGTCAGAAGCCGTGGTGAAGATGAAAACACTGAATCGGTGGAAGAGAGTCTGGAGGATCTCATGCCACCTCTATCTTCATCATCATCATCATCATCGCAGCACAGAGCATGATAAAGCGTTTTGTCATAGTAGCGGATCCTACCTCCAGATCCATAGAGCCAGGAGGCTTTTAGGTTATCTTGAGGCTTTAATGGTCCATTCAGGCCTGGTAAATCTCCACAACTCTTATGATACACGTTTTGTTTTCTAGCTGCGGCCGGGTCTAGCGGAGGAATATGCTTCGAGAGGTCACGGATGCTGGAAAACATCCCAGCTTGAAAGAGGTCATCGGGTAATCTCATGTGATCCTCACTGCAGCATGTAAACGTCAGGTCGTCTTCAGGGTCAAGGTGAATATCTGATGTTAATTTGTCAATCTGAGCCACAACCTAAGGAGAAACAGAGAAAATGGTATCATGTTTTCAATCATGATTTAACTGGAAGCATACAGCCAAAAAATGGCATCATTTATCACCTTACTTTCTGTATTCAGTCGAGAAGAAATTAAGTTTTTGTGGAAAACATTCCAGGATGTTTAGGTACAGATATGTACACATTTGGTACCAATTTGAAATACTAATATGTATCTTTGAGTAACTTTGATAAGCTCTCTGTGGTACCAAAATGTACCTATGAGGTACTAATATGAAGTATTTAGGTGCAAAACTTTACTTGTTGAAAGGGTCAGTGCCCCATGACAGCTGGGGTACATATTTTGACCATTTTTTCTGACAGACAAAAGAAAAACAACAGAAACCATCCAAGGAATTCTAATGGTTTCCATTAAAATACCATTAGGAACCATTAGCTTTTACCATTTATACCTCTACAAAAACCATAGTTTTGGGACATATTCCAGTAGGATTTAATGGTCACACCAACACAATCCAACACATGCCAGTAGAGACCCACAGAGACCATTATAGTTGCCATTACATCCAATAAAATTCCTATTAAAATCTAGCCTGGCTAACACCAGACAAGTCTCATAAAGAATTAGACGTGGTCTGGGAACCGCATGCACATTTTCTCGTATTTGAGGCGTGGTTTACGAATGCCCAGGGGCGCTACGAATGTCTATCAACTGCGTCTGTACGTAGCTCATAGCCAATCGTTTCAATTATACCAGATGACGTATGTAGAGTGACATCAATTCAAACTTTTATCAGTACGTGTGCACACAGCTGAAAGCTATGCAACTAAACCGGTAGCTGTATATTGATATTGAAAAGCAAAACAACTTAGTGGTACTGTGACAAACACAGTACAGGCATAATGACAATATGATATTAATAAATACCAGTTACCATTTAAAAGTTAATTGTACTTCGTCAACGACGATGCCTAGCAGGTTGGTCCTATAAAACTCTGTGGCTATCATGCCTTGCCATATCCAAACATTCTTCTTGGATATGAAATTGTTTAACGGCAAAAGTTTATTTTTTTTTTAAATAAACTTGCGTTCAAAATTACTTGGAACACTATTTAGGTCTATTAGGCTGTATTGAAAAGTAACTTCCTGTCTGCTGCCGTGTTGGATAAACAAAACTGCTTCGGTGTGTCGCATAGACGTCGTCATCGTCTTACTGCCCCCTCCCCGTTCTGTGATTGGTTTCCTATTTCAGGGGCAAAATTTGTCTATAGTTTCCATGCTAGACATGCAGCGTGAATAAATTTGAGCGCAAGACAGCATGGGGAAACCCAAGCTAATTGAAATCATTAAATCCGATAAAATTTTCTGTGATGGTTTTTTTCTTTTTTTTGCAGGGATCATATCAAATAAAGAGATCTAAAGGTCCCGTTCTTTCAGTGTTTTTGAAGCTTTGATTGTGTTTACAGTGCACAATATGCACATGTGTTCATGTTTTAGTGTAAAAAAACTGCGGCATTTTTCACACATTTCAACAATTAAAAAAAACGGGCTGATGTCTTCCTTGTTCATAAAGTCCCTCCTTCAGAAATACATAATGAGTTCTGATTGTGTAGCTTGTTAAGTGTGTTGTGATTCCACAGCAGCTTAGTTTAGCAGAGCCGTTTGAGCTTAGCTGGCGACTGACGTATTCCTGTGGGCGGAGTTTAGTCAAAAACTCTTATGCTGCGTTAAAGGGATAGTTCGGCCAAAAACGATATTAAACCCATGATTTACTCACCCCCAAGCTGTCCGAGTTGCATATGTCCATCGTTTTTCAGACAAACACATTTTCGGATATTTTAGAAAATATTTTAGATCTTTCAGTTGATTAAATGTAATGTTACGGGGTCCACCCATAGTCCACGACCTTCAAGTCCAAAAAAAGTGCGTCCATCCTTCACAAATTAAATCCAAACGGCTCCAGGATGATACACAAAGGTCTTCTGAGGGTAATCCGTGCGGTGTTGTTGTAGAAATATCCATATTTAAAACTTTATTAACGTAAATAAATACCTTCCGGTAGCGCCGCCATCTTAGTCGCGTCCGCATTCAGGATGAGTGCTTACGCAGCCTACGGGGGCTACTCTGCTGCTGCTCTGTGCCCCCGCCCTCAGAATTTGTCATACGTCACTAAGAAAAGTGCGTACACTACGCTAATACTCTCTCCTGAATACAGAGGAGGCTAAGATGGCGGCGCTACCGGAAGGTAGTTAATTACGTTAATAAAACTTTAAATATGGATATTTCTACAACAACACCGCACGGATTATCCTCAGAAGACATTTGTTTATCATGCTGGAGCCGTTTGGATTTAATTTGTGAAGGATGGAGGCACTTTTTTTGGACTTGAAGGTCGTGGACTATGGGTGGACCCCGTAACATTACATTTAATCAACTGAAAGATCTAAAATATTTTCTAAAATATACGAAAATGTGTTTGTCTGAAAAACGATGGACATATGCAACTCGGACAGCTTGTGGGTGAGTAAATCATGGGTTTAATATCGTTTTTGGCCGAACTATCCCTTTATCACCAGCCGCGGTAGAGGCATCAAGCGTGAGTGATTTCAATGTTAAGTCAATGTGAAGACGAGTTGACGCCCGTCTGGAGGTCTCGCGGCGCGAATGAGGTGTTTAGCGTGGTAGACGCGATTCCGCCTCATTAGTGCGTCTAGTTCACGCGAATGCCGCGAATTGAGCGTTGCTGCAGGAAACGCGCAAGTTGAAAAATTTGACCGTTGGCGGAAAAACGCGCCATGTTAACCAATCAGGAGCTTGCTCTAGTAGTGACATGATTACAGGAAGCGAGCGGAGTTGCATAAGCCCCTCCCCTGACGCGAATTTCCGCGTGAATCTCTCCATGACTAGAATTTCACACGTGGCTTTCACGCGCGAATGAAGCGAGTAAACTCAAAATGTTCAAGTGACAAATTAGACGCGGTAGATGCAAATTTTACTGGTGTGAACCCACAGTTATATTGACGTAATTCAATCGGGAAGAAGAGGGCTGTAGTCCAAACCAGTCATTAGCTGTAGGCTTTGAAAGGGGAATTCTTTTAAAGAAAATATATCGCCTGGCAGTGAACTTTGAGCAATTTAAAAAATGAGATCAGGAAGAATGTGACCTTTAAGTCCAAATTATAGTTCATTATTTACGCATACACGAGGGTCCGTGTACAGTCAGATTTTTTAAACCCTGCGTACATTGTATGCGTAGGTCACGCATGCGCCTACTGGAGAATGTAGTATGTAGCACAGGAGATGCATTGCATTTTGTCTCAATGCACATGCGTTAACGTCTGCGTACATGTGTCAAACTATACTTTGCTAGGCTGTGCGTTCAACTGTGCGCTACTACACTCCAACTCTTTTGGCTTGGAGCCCTTAACAACCTCCTACTAGCAACCACCCGAAACACCCTAGCAACCACAAAGCTAGAAAAAGTCTATAGTTTTACAGGTATTGTTGGAAGAAACCATATACATTCCTTAGTGTTTGCTAAGGCATGTCTATATTTTCGCTGTGCAAAAGCCATAAATGAATAATAAGCATATATATCTCTCTTTCCATCTACCCCTCCATCGCACCCACCGGCATCAGAATATTTAATATCTGTTTGTGCTGAAGGGAATTTGTCCTCCCGCTGTGCCAGTAACTGTATCTTACATAACTCAACCATTCGCCTATCAATATTCTTTCCCTTGCTTTACGAGGCTCCTTTGCCGCACAGGGTCTCAAGGCCGATCCACAATAGACAAAAACAAAGCGCAGCGCTAGCATTCACACGGGCCTGTACTTTGATCAAAAAATCTGTCTGTAAATTTTAATCAGAGCTGAACACGACCGCGCGCGCGAGTATCACACATATATGACTATGTATGACAGAATGCCAAGATGATTAAAGCTTATACGGTCTCTGCAAACTCATTAAGTAGCTCTTGTCAATATTAAGCAGCAGGATGTGTTATTTGATTCCTTTGGTTTATAAAGATAAAAGTCACGGCTTTGAGTTAAAACAGTTAAAGTTATTAATGATGACGTCTCGCTCTGTTACTCAAAAGCTTCAATTGGGACGAGCTCAATGCTTTTGTTGGTGCCAAACGCTTAGTTTTTCATAAGCATTCGTTGAGTAGCATTCAGTAACAGGCTGTATTATTACTAAACGTTTAGGAAAAAGCAGATCAGCTTTTCATGGGCCGCCGGGTAATGAGCAGTCAAATGTAAACAGGAAGAGTCCAAATGACATGCATTCAACAGACCGAATATCCATTCAAACTGCACCTGCTGCTCCAAATCACACGCACACACAAAATATTTAAACAATGGGAGGCTTTTTGCAATGCAGACGAGAAAGGGCCGCGTGAACGTTAGTGTATTTGCGAATGTATATCGAACCTGCCAGGAATCATAAGCGATGCACTCAGATATAAAGTTATCATGGATTTTTGGGGTTGAAAGCGTCCTGTGGAGGTATTACTGTAGATCATCTCTCATGCCCTGTTCAGCGCTGGCAGACGGTTCATGTTTAATGCATTTCTGCCAACCGTATACTGACTGGTCTGAGATCAGAGTGATCCTTGATAGGACAGTGTGAGTGAGTCGAGGTGAATTGACACGGTCAGGGAAGGATAACATGCATTGCAAAATACTGACCGTTAGAACGTAATACTAGGAGGTGTAGTAATCAAGTGCCACGTCCCAAAGGATAAAAAGTTGCTTTTTCACCGTTTAGGAGACATAATGGCATTCTTAGTTATTTGAAACATCAACTTTGTTTCAGATGGTTTCTTGAGATCCCATAGGAGACATGAAACTTAAACAATTGTTAACAGTAAGAGAGCAGAGTTATAAAATGAATATAAGTAGTATAGCTCACATAATTTGTTGTTGAGAAAAATCTGAAAAAGGGCTTATTGCTGGCTGGAGAAACAACAAGAGATCTCATTTATAATTTACAGTATTTTTCCTTGGGGTATGTAGACTTGTACTCACTACTGGTAACATATTAGTCATATCGTACAATCTGTGGAAGACCAACCTGAAACTTACAAGAATTCGTACATATTTTACGAGTTTGAAGTGAATCGTAAAAAAAAATAATGATATCACATACTTAACCCCACCCATAAACCCAATGTCACTGGTGTGAAAGCAAATCATTCAAAAGCATACAAATTTGGTCATGCAAATTCATTCGAATTAGTCATCTCGTAAAATACTTGCAAATTGTCAAGAGACTGTGTTGGGATGACACAGACTAGACAACAGAATAAAACGAGTTTACAAAAAGGTAACAATTAACAGTATCCTGCATTCAGACTAGCAGTGACTAGCAGTAGCAGAGCAACGCGATCTCGGCGACACAAGCAACAGTGACCATTGGTGACCGGATGGAGCGTGTCCAGTTGCGCAAAAAAGTTAAGAATAAACTTTTCTCAACTTTTTTGCGCAACTGGACAACGGTCGCCAACGGTCACTGTCGCTCGTGCCGCAAAGATCGTGTTGCTTTGCTACTGCTAGTTGCTGCTATACTTGCAAATGATTAGCGACTTTTGGGAGCAACTACCAATGAGAGCGAAGCAGTGGAGTTCACGTAATCTGTCTCTTGTCAGTTACTGGAGTCCTAACGACCAAGAGATGAGCGAAACACAGTGACAATGTCGCTGGTAATGTGTACGTAACTTTAAGCTGCGTGCACAACGACAGTGACTAGCAGTGATGCGCGGGTCAATGTATATAAAACCCGCACCCGACCGACATTTTGGAGATGGTCCTCACTGCGGAACACAACATCCAGGTGATATAGATCTAGATCCAACTCCTCCCACTTTATATACTTTTGCTGCGTTCCAGGCAACCTGTAACCCGTAACTCATGACTTCAAAACCACGACTCACGACTCTGAACTGGTAGTACATCGATCTAGTACGAGTTCACGGGTGGGAAGTCACGGGTTTGACTGCTGTTCCAGTGCACTTTCACCGGTAGAAGGTTGTAAAAACACGAGTTACAGGCTGCCTGGAACGCATAGGGTCGTGAGTCGTGGTTTTGAAGTCGTAACTCACGGGTTTAAAAACCTGCCTGGAACGCAGCATTTGTTCCGCCAAATGAACCAGTATATTTGCGTTGTTGCAGCCCGCAATTAGTTGCAACCTGTGGTCGGCAACGTTTGCTCTTATCAATTTAAGTGTACGTTTGATTCATAATATAGTTGAGAAAGATTCATAATTTAGAAAGTATCACAGTTAGGTGTAAGGGGAGGTAAGGACACGTTCCCGACAGTTTGATATCACTGAGGGATTTATTTGAACATTATCCCACTTATTACACAGCTATTCCTATATGAGTAAATATAAAAACAAATTTATTTGATATCTTTTATTAGCAAATAAAAAAAAGTAAACCATCTACGAGGGAAACCTGTTTCCTAATGGCTGTAAGCAAAGACGCGTTAAAACAAGTTCAAAGTCCATACAAGATAAACATTCAATTTATTAATTTCTAAATAACATGCCATAGCCTATATATTTTTATAATTATGCATATTTATACTGTATCCATTAATAGGTCTTAAACTGCATGTGGTAAGATTACTCGTAGTAGGCTTACCCGAAATTTTTTACTCCAAAACATTATAGCAAAAAACTTACATTTCACCCTTAAGGCACTACTTTTATTGTAGTCATAAGTAAACTTAGTTTTATGTCAAAATAATAACTTAATTTAATTACAACTTAATGCGGAAATGGTAACGCAGCAACACGTGTATGACGTGTCTTGTGGTAAAACTGCCAACCAATGGGATCTCTGGATCGGAATCCAGCTCCGCCCCTGGATCTACATCCAACCCCGCCCCCTGGATGTCGTGTTCTGCAGTTACTGCGCTACTGACATTTTCAACTAACCCGCCCGCAACTTGGACCGCAAATTTTTTTTTTTTTTTTAAGTAGTAGTTGTTTAAAATAGTTAATTGGCATATTTATTTTAAACGACCCGACCGACCGCGACTCGAATTTCATTAAAAATATTTTTTGTTTACTAGTAACTGCAGAGCGATGCAATCTCATTAATTTCAATGGAAGCTCGGCGATTCCAGCGTGATGAGCGCCAGCGACAATTGGCAACTGGAAGTGGGCGTGTCCCACTACTCGACAAAGTTAAGAACAGTTACCCCTTGTTCAAACTGCCAGCTACTTTCTCGCTGTGTGTCCACCGTCTTTTTCAATTAAGGCGTTTTTTAATCTGGTTGTCATAAACAAATGAGTACCGTCCACTAACTGACGAGAGTCGGATGACGTGAACTCCACTGCTTCGCTCCCATTGGTAGTCACTCATAAAAATCGCTCGTCATTTGCATAAAGTTAAACTTTTCTCAACGTTCTCGCGTCGCTGGACACGCCCCTTCAGTCGCCAATGATCACTTTCGTTCGTGTCACTGGAAGTTACTACGCTTACATTGAAAAGAATGAGATTGAGACGCTCTGCTGCTACTGCTAGTCGCTGGCAGTCTGAATGGGGCGTAACTTTATGCAAGTGACGAGCGACTTTCGGGAGCAACAACCAATGAGAGTAAAGCACTGGAGTTCACCTCATCCGTCTTTCGTCATTTGCTGACAAATGGTTCACTCATTTCTTAAGTTGTTACTGGGACAACCAGAATTAGGTATGCCTCCTAACGACCTCATTGAAAAGAGTAGCAAAACAAGTCGTTGGCGGTGTGCACACACAGTAAGTTTGTTAACTACAATAAGTAACATAAACAAACATTAACGAACAATACTTCTAAAGCAGTTATTAATCTCTTTCAACCCTTTCATAATAAATATTTTAAATGTTGTATCTGTTAACATTAGGTACCTACATGAGCAAACATTAATTTGTTACATTAAACAAGATTAATGGTTACAAAGTTATACGCTAGGGTTAGGAGTTTGTTTAATAAAATATACAATTCAGGTTATGTACAGACACGTGTTTTCCCAATTAGCTATTTTACGGGGTCTTCAAACATCACTCATTTGATTGTAGCCAAAACAATCTGTTTTTAACCATGGAGTACTTACAGTGCTGTAGAAGTTACCGAACTTGTATAATGAAGTAATAAAGTACCATGTCTGGTGTGGTAACACAAAAACGAAAGACAAAGTCCATTTAAGCCCACCATCTTAATCTAATTTATGTAGCTGGTGCGGCAAATCCCACGCCATTTTAAAAGTTACAACCAGCTTATTATCCAATTTGTCTCAGAAGTCATCATACCTGCAGAAGCCTGCCTGAGTCCTGGAGTCAGATAATTGCCAACCCCCCCCCCCCCTCCTAGGCTTTAAAACAAGAGAGCGTGAGGAACAACTTGTAACTACCTGGCCAATTTAAACTGTTTGTGTGACGAAGCTTCATCTAAAACCTGTCACCTTTTGTTATTTCTGCTATTGAATTCTTATCTGCATTATGGTTAGAGATCACAAATCATCGGTCTTGCTGACTTTTTCGTTTTGTTTGCTTGAAGTATTAAATTCTGTATATTAAAGGTGCAGTGTGTAACTTTTAGAAGGATCTTGCAGTTTAGAAGTTGCCGTCATGTTTCTTAAGCTGTAAACATTAAAACTGGTCTACAGAGCGCATTTTGCCCTACGTTGTCTGTCCTGTGGCAGCTACCGTAGCTTTGCATAGCATTGCGTTTTGAAATTGAGACTGGTTGCAATTCCTTAAATTAAATGTTCCTAATGAAAAGAACAATTAGATGTAAAGCCAGTGTTTTGACAGACAACAGAAATTTTTGTTAATATTTTTACAAAGACAGACAAGCAATTAACACGTTTATTGATCAAATAATATTAAAAATAAATAAATTTGACTGCAACTGAATGCAGTTCTAAACGTAGGGTTGGGAGGAGCCTAAACATTCAGGCCTGTCAATCATTATTTTGTGCATATATAAGGCAGCCTCAAAGCCTCTGCATCAATAATCATTAAGATGATGAACTAATGAATTAGCCCTATTGTCATATCATTTAAACTATTATAATTATAACATATTTAAATATTTTACAGTCCTAAAATATTATAATATATAATATAGTACCTAACTACTTTTTTCAAAGGATAATTTGACTACTTTTAATAAATAACTCAAAATGTACTCAAAATCTGTCAGTCTAAATTGCTTGATAAAATTCGAGAGGAACCAAACAGCAATGACTGAGCAGTGTACAAGTTACACATGACAGGAAAGAAGTCGAAATTATGACAGATGTCTGTGGAAAAATAGAAAGCTGAAGGACGGATGGTCATGTGGCAAACCTAATAACCATAACAAGATGTCAGTATTAACAATAAGGCCCTGCCATGAGGCATGAGTGACAGATGGAGGTGTTAACTCGACAACAGCACAGCTACCGGTAATGCCTGAATATGGCCACGGAGACAAATGAAACAAATCCAGAGGACCTGTGACTGAAATAAAGAGACAAATGCCAGTCGGGACGCTCCTAAACCTGGTGACAGTAATGAGGCGGATGGATATCCACCCGAGGAGAGAGATTAATTAAGGAGATGTCCTCTCGTATATAACTGAAGCAGTCGACCGGCACAAAGGGAGTTAAGTGTATGAGCTGTTGACAGGTGGGACGACATTGAAATCGTATTTTGTGATGCTTGTTGCGCGTGTCGTCTGATGCGCCGGGTGATAATTAGCCATCACAGATCACATCTTGCTTGTGTGGGGTGTCACGGTGGGTTTCGACAAGCAAGTCTTTCCCTTCTTAATGTAGCTGTTGGTTATAGTTTGGGTGATAAGCTGTCACGCCAACAGCTACTACTGTATGTAGATGTACAGTATCCCAGGGGCATGGATGTGTTTGTGACCTTGTGAGCGTTTTTGTGTTTATTAAATGTGACAACAGATTCTAATGGCAATTCGTAACCTTTTTAGGTGTTGCCTTATTCGTAAAATCTTTCTCATTCTTACATTTTAGTACAATCTGCTTTTGCCTCAGGGATGCTGGGTTTAGGGTTGGATCTTCATTAATGTTTTTTTGACATAGTACATCATACAAAACAATATGATTATGTACAAATAAGAAAATTATAAATTCCCATTAGATCAGGCTGAATGTGACTTTTGTACTTTTCAAGTTATGTATTTTATAGTTAAAAAGTTTACAACCATAATTCCATCAAAGCATGTACAATCATGAAACATATCAAGTGTACAATACCAAAAAATGCATCTGTATAATCCTGAAACATTGCTAGTGTACGATCCTGAAAAGTTGCAAGTGTACGATCCCGAAACATCGTTGGTGTATGATTCTGAAAAACTTCTAGTGTACAATCCTGAAATAGCTAGAGTGTGATCTTGAAACATCTCTAGTGTATGATCTTGAAACATCGTTAGTGTACGATCCTGAAACATTGTTAGTGTACGATTCAGAAACAACGCTAGTGTATGAGCCTGAAACATCTCTAGTGTATGATCTTGAAACATATCTAGTCTACGATCCCGAAACATAATTTGCGTAAAATCCCAAAACATAACTAGTGTACGATCCCAAAACATCTTTTGAAACGATCTAGTGTACGATCTCATCTCCTGTGTACAATCTTGAAACATAGCTAGTGTATGATCCAGAAACATCGCTAGTGTACGATCCCGAAACATGGTTAGTGTACGATCCTGAAACATCATTAGTTTACGATCCCAAAACATTGCTAGTGTATGAGCCTGAAACATTGCTAGTGTACGATCCTGAAACATCGTTAGTGTACGATCCCAAAACATCGCTAGTGTATGAGCCTGAAACATTGATAGTGTACGATCCCGAAACATCGCTAGTGTATGAGTCGGAAACATCTCTAGTGTATGATCTTGAAACATATCTAGTCTACGATACCGAAACATAACTAGCGTACAATCCCAAAACATAACTAGTGTACAATCCCAAAACATCTTTTGAAACAATCTAGTGTACGATCTCATCTCCTGTGTACAATCTTGAAACATAGCTAGTGTATGATCCAGAAACATTGCTAGTGTACGATCCCGAAACATTGTTAGTGTACGATCCTGAAACATCGTTAGTGTACGATCCCAAAACATCGCTAGTGTATGAGCCTGAAACATTGCTAGTGTAAGATCCTGAAACATCGTTAGTGTACAATCCCAAAACATCGCTAGTGTATGATCCTGAAACATCGCCAGTGTATGATCACAAAGCATAACTACCGTACGATCCTGAAAAATTGATAGTGTACTATCCTAAAGCATTACTAGTGTACGATCTTGAAACATCGCTAGTGTACAATCCTAAAACATCGTTAGTGTAGGATCCCAAAACATTGTTAGTGTAGGATCCCGAAACATGACAATTGTACGATCCTGAAACATGAAAATTGTACGATCCTGATACATGATAACTGTACGATGATCCCGATAAATATCTAGTGTACGATATCGAAACATCACTTGTGTAATAAGAATGTGCATTATTATTGCTATTGCTCAGTAGTAGAGGGCGACAGGGTTGCCTTTAAATATGTGTGACCTAATTATATGTCATTAAATGAATGTGTGATTATTGAAATATTCAACCAATTTACTTCTGAAGGTTCTCATCCAACTGTTGCACCACTATGACACTAGTAAACCTAAAGCAAGAAACTAGCTATAGAAGCAAACCCCTTAGACTAATAGCACTCACATAACATTCAAACCAGCATGCAGTGCATCTTTTACCTCTCGGAGCTCTTTCGCCACGTCCTTGAGCTCTGCGAGAACTTCCTCCAGCTGCTCCATGACCATCTTAACGTGCCTGCGGATCTCTGCTCTGCGGTCAGGGCTCTCGATCAGGTCAAGCTTTGGTCCTGTCACTGCGCTGTGAAACATCCTTCATGAGGGGATGACAGCAGCCGTGACAAGGGGAGAGGACTCTGGGCGTCATGTCTGAAGACCCTTACGGTGAGGTTTGGTCCCATCTGAATGAAAGACCAATTCTTGGGTCTAAACATGGTTGTTATGTAGGAAACTTCTGAGTTGACATCACAAGTTTAGAGACTTTGATGTCAGCCAGTAACACGTCAAAAAGCAAAAAAGTTAGAAATAAAATGATTGTTCACCAAAAAGCAGAAGTTTTTTGGCATTTCAGTCACACCAACATGTCTTAAATTACTTAATTTAAGAAATATTTGCATTCAAAAATATTGTTTATACATTGCAGAGAGCTTTATCAGCGCAATGCCACTAACCGATCCAGGAGAGAGCTGTCAGGAAAATAATCCATCCCTTGTGACACCTGGGAAGACTGCAAAAATCTTTTTTTGAGATGTCAAGGATCCATGCAGCAAAGACAGACCACTCTGACAGAGAGTCAGAGTGACATCCAGGTTAGCTAACCCATCACTGAAATGATCAGCTTTCCATGCCGCTCCGTATGTCTATAAAAAGCTTCCGCAGAGTTCCCGGGCTTTGTTGTGCTCCCACTGTGTTCCCGCACCGGAGACACGCGCAACACCTTTGTTTCAATCCTGCTCTCTGTAACTCAGTAATGCTTGGTCTTTGAAACCTCCCCTTGCTCGTTTCTCTCTCACTCACTCACCAAAAACGCACATACACTTATCTTCCTCTCTAACGCATTTTCTACTCTTAATGGTTGCTTAATGTATACGTCATCATCCCACAACACACGCATCAATTCACTTCCGAGCTTGATTTTATTTTCATTCACTTGCTACCTCAGTTAATTCAATTCGGTGTGTTGCAGTGCAGGCTCGTGAATTGTGAATGCGTCTGCTCTGCAGCAATAGACGCGGACCAGATTATCCCATTAAGAAAAGTAATGAATAGCAAAGACGCGAGTAGGTACATCAGGAAATCGCTCGTCCTACCGTAATTACGCGCGAGAGGGAGGGAGGCGCGCATATAACTGCCTGTATTCATTTTCTTGCTCCACATCACAAATCGACCGGGAACTGTGTCAGCAAGTTTCAAATCCCAATTTACCTGCTTTATAATGATTCTTCAAAACATCCTGCGAGGCATGTCCCGAACAAAGACCCTCATTATTTTTACTGAGCCTCTGGTGAGAACTCTGATAGGAGAAAAGCAAACATTGTTTGTTCGAAACAAGGTTGGGTCCACATTTCTTATCTTTTAATAGTCTGTACAACATTTTTGTAAAGTACAACCTTTTGTGCGACAGAAAGTTAGATTTTCTTTATGTCAACGTGTCAAAGAATCTTTCATACCACAGCCAATTATGATATTTCTGAGCTATTAATTAAATAAAAATAATTATATAATAATTTATATTTTATCGGTCTAATCTTAATATTTTAGGCTATAGGTAGACTACAGCAATGGCTAAAATTGATTTATTTCATTTGAACCATATTAAAAAAACATAAATACGCACTCTCTCGCTAATTTTAATGTATTGCAGTACCCTTGTTTGCCAGTAGGTGCCCCCAAGCACAAAGGTGAAACTCCGGTCCGACTCCTAAAGCCGTTTGTGGCTAGAAGGGATACAGCTACGGACCAACTCTCGCCGGATAAGAGCTGTTTTTATCGTAATCCTACCGCAAACCTAACCGCTTATCCAAATATTTCAGGTCGTAGCTGTATTTTATTTAGCCAGAATCGCTTTATTATTTTAATCTTACCCCTAAACCCAACATCTCGCGAGATTTGGCTGTAGCTGTATCCCCTCTAGCCAGAACCCAGATATGTCACTTTTAAAGGGGAAATATCATGAAAATCAGACATTTAAGTGCTATAATTGGGTCCCCAGTGCTTCTATTAACCTAAAAAAAAAATATGAAAAAGATCAACCCAGTAACTTAGTTTTGGTAAACCATTTTCTGCAAGCATGTGAAAAATAGGTAGGCCTAATTGAAATTTGGCTCCCCCTGTGATGTCATAAGGCGATAATACCGCCCCTTTATCTGCCCTTTCCAACCTCGGCACTGCCATTTAGTGCAGAGATCAACTTATTTGCATGTAAAAGGACACACCCAAAACGACACATTTTTGCTCACACCTACAAAGTGGCAATTTTAACATCCTATAATACATTATCTATATGGTATTTTGAGCTAGAACTTCACATACTTACTCTGTAGGCACCGAAGATTTATTTGACATCTTAAAAAAAGTCTTGTTAAATGTCCCCTTTAAAATACAGTATTTGATGACCGTGATCCCGGTGGATGGAGTTAGACTGAACTTGTGCAGTAATGAATTATATTAAAAATGGTCTCTTCGCACAATTGTTCATCTGATGGCCGTTTTTTGTTGTCATTGTGGTAGGTAGCCTATTTGACTAATGCTTTAATTTAGTAGTAATGGGTCTCCAACATGAAGTATTAAGATTACTTGAAAAGCCTGCAGCTATAATTGCATGCATTTAGGGCTACTATTTGAAGCATTAAAAGATCATTGAAGCAGATTTCATTTTATGAAAATGATTTGCTTTTCAGTTCAATATTGTTTGAACTCTTTGAAACACAGTTGTAAATCAGAAGATCATTTGTATTCTGTTCACATTTGTCACAGTGTCAAACTTCAATATGTCAGAGCAAGGTCCCTCTTTAAATAAAACCACCCTATTGAGGTTTTAATTAAAAACCAGCATACTGCACAGTAAATACTATTTAAAGTATGCAAAACAGGATATGCAATGACAAATGTTTCAGATGGTAGGCTGCTCTTAATTATGGTGGTTGATTTAAATTTCAATCCAGATTTGTGCAAAAATGTTGGTGTCAAGACAGACAACATTTTCTTAATTTTAAATTAAAAATTAAGATTGGTATTACTTTTACGATTACTTCTAACATTGCAGGTTAACTGGCCTTTAATGACTATGTTAGCAAATGCACAGGGTTATCATGTGTTTAAAAAAAAATGCAATATGTGTGCTATTTACATTACACATTATCCTCCCAAATAGTATGGAAGTGTATACACCAAAAATAATGCAGATGGGGGCTTCTAGTGCCATCTACTGGTGAATATTATATATAGCAAATTAATTTCATAAAGCAGCATAAATAAACTTAGAGCCAGAATGCAACATTTTATGTTTACTATCCATCAAGGAGAGACCAAATAATATAAAAAATAATTAAAATGAAACAAAACAATTCATCTCGGGAAAAACAACCACCTTCAGAGATCACAACAATTGTAATAACCTTATGTTTGCATGATTTCTTGATTTGTAAATTTAGTTTTTATCAGGAAACTCAAAATATGTTTAATACAGCTGGGGGGAAATATGTCTAAATGTGAATAAATTAATTGAACACATGGAAATTCAATATAAAACAAACAGAAACAATTCCTTAAAAATGAAATCCTGTAAAATAAAGTGTTATTCTTGTTTCAAGGTCAACAGTACATTCACTTTAAACAAATTAATTCACATCAACACACACATACACACACACAAGAGTGCCTTTGTACGCATAGCACAAGGTTTGGTTCAATTCACAAATGCACCGATCACCACACACAACTCACTATACAAAGACAACTATCTGTTTTTGTTGTTACTGGCATCTTCGCTCACTTAACTTTACAGTATTAACAAGGCTATTTTAAACTGTTGGGATATATACGCATTATTATCAGGGCACAAAGGAAGATATTGGATCTTGGCAAAGGACAGTGACTTTAGCTTTTGCTGGTGCGGCTGAAATATATCATTTTCTCTTTGAATTATACACGGCAGATATCGATATTGGTTCTGTATGTCTGTGGTTGGTCAGAAAACAGAGGTAAAGTTTAATTTATATGATCCTCTGAGCAGCACCATAAACCTATGGATGTCAATTAGGGAAAAAATCTCAGCCAAAGCTTCACTGTACAAAAAATTGTTGGTTCAACTTAAGAAAAGTAAGTTACCTGGCACCTATTTTGAGTTAATTTCACTTAAAAATATTAGTTATCTAAAAAAATGGTTTTCAACTAATATTTTATTTTAAGTTGAATTAACTAAAAATTTTTAAGACAACCGGGTATTTAACTTTTTAAGTTGGACCAACTTTTATCCAGTGTTTAATCTGCATGTCCTGTCTCACCAAGTCCTTCTAATGAGTGTACTACGCATGACACTGCTCAAAACACTCAAATACGTACACGTAATAGAAAATATAATTTAAACAAAACAAAAAAAAATACATAGAAAACTCCCCAAACATAACATATATGAAATATATCGCACATTGGCTTATTGAACATTTCACAATTCTTAAAATGCTTGAAGGTATTTTACAAGCCTTGATTTAAACATCTAGATGAACATATGACATATACTGTACATTACTTCATTATTGATTATTTTTTGATATATTATCACCCAGTTCTAAAGCCAACCAACTATTTATTACCAACCAGTATCTATCAATGCATACACTCTTTAAAATACATGTGCTATAAAGGTTTTTCACAGCGATGCCATAGAAGAACCATTTAGACAAAAATGGTTCTTCTGTGTCATCATGAAACACTTTCTTTTATTCTTATAGAGCAAATATTTTTAGGAAATGTCGAGAGAAATTGCATGGCTTTTGGAGATGCAAACTGCATAATATATACCAGTAAATAATTATAAATATGATACCATATATACTGTATACTGTTTGTGACAACATTACCTAAAAGTGTGCTTTACTTGCAGGTTTTAACTCATTGCTCAGTGAAAAATAAACCACCCAGACATCATATTTTGATATTTACAGCATTACTGAAATTCATGGGTCTTGAGTAATTCGCAACCAACCATTACAATTTCAGTTATAACAGCCTCTTAAATATCAAACAATCCAATACATAAGGATTAAAATATACTATCGTTCAAAAGTTTAAGGTCACATAAGTGAAATGTTTTTCCTGACCTTACAAACCTTTTAATATGTGTGATTAAAGGGATAGTTCACCGAAAAATGAAAAATCTGTCATCATTTACTCGCCCTTACAGAGCCCTTAAGGGGAAATGGAGCAAAAATTAAATAAAGTTGAGTTTTGCGTGCGCACGTGAAACTATCGCGTGCGCACATGACACTACCGCGTTTAGTTTCTCGACGTGCGCAAAAGTGTAGTCCTAGCCATATCTGCCTAGAAAATCGCAACTTTAAATAAAGTTTAGTAAATAAACTAGAAACTAAATAAAGTTTAGTTTCGCGTGCACATGTGAAACTATCGCATGACACTTTGATTATTACGCAAAAATGAAAGTATAGTCTCAGCCATATCTGCCTAGAAAATCGCAACTTTAAATAAAGTTTAGTAAATAAACTAGAAACTAAATAAAGTTTAGTTTCGCGTGCACACGTGAAACTATCGCATGACACTTTGAATATTACGCAAAAATGAAAGTATAGTCTCAGCCATATCTGCCTAGAAAATCGCAACTTTAAATAAAGTTTAGTAAATAAACTAGAAACTAAATAAAGTTTAGTTTCGCGTGCACACGTGAAACTATCGCATGACACTTTGAATATTACGCAAAAATGAAAGTATAGTCTCAGCCATATCTGCCTAGAAAATCGCAACTTTTAATAAAGTTTAGTAAACAAAATAGAAACTAAATAAAGTTTAGTTTCGCATGTGCACTGGCTAGGCAGAGATGGCTAGGACTTTTGCTTTTGCGTGCGCACGTGATAGTTTCACGTGCACACGCACGAAAGTTTCGTGTGAGCATGCGAAACTAAACTTAAACAAAAAAATATTATGCACATGAAAGTTTCACGTGAGCACATGAAACTAAACTTTAGATTTTTTTTACTTCAATGTCACCTTAGGGGCTCGGTACACCCTTATGTAGTTACAAACCTGTATATATTTTTGTTCGGATGAACACGATGAGCCACATTGACTTCCATCGTAGGCAAAAAGAATATTATGGAAGTGAATGGGGCTCATAAACGGTTATTAGGATACAAATACTATGAAAGTCAGTGGGTACTGTCAACTGGGTGCTTACCATCATTTATCAAAATATCTTTTTGTGTTCAACAGAACAAAACAAAAAAAACATTTTTGGGGTAAACTATACCTTTAATGTTAGTAAGACATTATTATTTTGTTAGGCTTATTATTATAATTTTGTTGTAAGACAAAACACAATTGTGCAAACATTAGTTACTTTTCCTACAAAAGTAAAAACAAATTTACAGTAATGTTTTTGAAATGGATGACTCGGACTAAATAATAAAAAAGCAGCCAATAACAGCCCAGAATATATGTGAACTCATTCAATACTGTTAAAAAAGTATCTCAGGATGATCCTAAAGCTGCTTCTTTAATCAATTTTAAGAGTTCATTTCTACAATTTATAGTGATGATTAATTATTTTGGAATTTTTTTTGTCACAACAAAATTCCCATATTTCTATTTGATGAACTTCCTACTTTTTTTAAAATGTATGAAAATATATAAATAAACAATACCTAGTTTAGTGACCCTAAACTTTTGAACGGTAGCGTATAATGTTTCTGTGTCTTACAGTAGATATTTACTCTTTGTTCAAGAGTGTCTATTGAACTACAGATGTACAATATGTACATGTACAAATATTTCTTCCTAACGGTCCTGTTAGCCAAACAGCTGTAAAATGAGACGATTAAATCCTGAGGTAACAAAAACAATGTTAACACAACCACACGTTCTAAAATACCAACAAACGACACAACTAAAAAAAAATGTAAACATATGGTTTCCCTGTACCTTTACGGCAAATAAAGAAACAGTCAAAAAAGACCTTTGTAGTTGCACTTCACGCCTCTCTGTGCTTAAAGCAAACGTTCCTTCGTAAGATGTGAGAGTAAAAAATGCATTTGCGAAATTGTTGAAAGTGTTAAATACTATAAGCCAACCGAAATATAAACTGCCTTGCAAATACCACACAGACGAATCTCAAAGGAATCTAGTTACTAAGCTCTGGAATGTCTCCGTTTTAGTTCAGCCATTTTTAAAATACAATAAGTGAAGAAACACTACATAACCATTAACGAAATCTGCCGTAATACCGCTGATACCTTCCTATTGATGGGGTCCAAACGCAACTCTAGCTCACACTGTTAAAACCGTTTTAGCAAAATCGTATGCATTGCTGTAACCTATTCGAATTCAAATTGGTCAATAGTTCCTCCCAAATACCCTGTTACTGTCCCTCCCCCCTGATGTAGCTATAATCCAACTACATTGGCTCGTTATAGTTATAGGTTGGGGCGGCCGAGTACTGCTGTTGCACGGCCCCCTGCGCGGCCCCCATCGCTGCCTGCTGTGCTGCCTGTTGGACTTGAGGGTTCTTCCAGGCACCGGTGGTCCATTCCTCTTGAGCTTTGCTCATGCTACCTCCGCTACCACGGTACATGTTGTGAACCTAAGTGAGAGGAAAATGTTATATGGTTAATGCTTGATCTTTCGTAGATGGGTGATTCTCACGAAATTAGACTTATGAGGTGTCATGAAACATTTTGATAAAAAAAGTAAATGCAAAGTAAGAGTATCAAAATAAGAAGCATACAGTTACAAACATCTCTTCATGTACTTTTTTGCACATGATTTCAAATCATACAAACCAATTTTTTTTGTTTTTTCCACATTTAAGGGGAACATTTTCATTACCGCAACGTGTCCATGACTGGATTTGGGGGTTTTTGACATGGAAATATTTATAATTAAAAAATCTAAAAAAATAAAAAGCTTCAGTGCATGTTATACTATAAACATTTACAGTAAAGAAACATGTGGTATTTGGTGATCATTGGTAAATGTAGAGACAATAATAAGGAATATAAATGTGTCCAAGACCAATTTTCTCATCCTCCGCAACAATTTTCAATCCTTGTTTAAGCCCTCAAGGAACTAACATTTAAAAAAAATGTTGGAAGGGACATAATTGACTGTGACACTCAAGATGGCTACCAGGTAAGCAGTTCTTATTTTTTCTCTCCATATAAAAGACATTTTACTTTTTAGTTCTCATTACCGGAACATGAGTTTGTAAATGCATATAATCATGTTGCGGTAATGATAATTTTTAATAATGATAATCTTAAAAATGTAAATAATTCTATAGGAAATATTTTTTAAATCCTCTAAAAATAATGGTTATAGTAAATTCAGACCTTAATCTTATATGTGCAAAAAAAAATGGCTTCAAGGGCTTTTTAAAAATTCTGATGCTGGACACCTTCTAAATCTGGATTTTGTGAGAAATGTGATTGATTGCAATAAAAAAGATAAAACGATGAAAGTTACCCTGGTGAGGGCAATGAAGGAAAGCACAGCCACGGCAGTGAACATTATGGTTGGGATAAGCATAACAACGGCAGAGCCGATATTAGTGCTGAAGAAAGTGATGGTGGCCAGCCAGCCGCTGTAATAAAACAAACAAATGTTTTTTTTTTATTAGCAAAGCATTTGAATAAAGATTTACATTTTTGATCTACCCTAAACATACAAGTTCTTTGTAGTCAATAATTGTATCGCTTAAAAGCGGCATATTTAAATGTTGTTTCCTGTAAAAATTATTTCTTCATGCCTTAAAACAGCTTGAATGCAACACTTGCTATACCATGAATATGCAAATTAGTCCCCGCCTCCACTCATTCACACCAGCTTCTACTAGCTTCTAGCAGATTAACACGATGACGTTTGGTAATAAAATTAGCATTTTTCACACTATCCTTGGAAAACTGCAAAACTAGCAAATGTGTTGAGGGATAATTTTAATTTGCATATTAAAAACACCACATATGCATATGAATAACATTAAACACTTGATTTTCACCACAGGGGGACTTTAAGTACAATGAGCGGTTCTTACCAAACTCCCCATCCTGGGATTCCAACAGTCTGAATGATGCTTATAACCACCTGTGCCATGAATACGAAAAAAAATGCCATGAAGTTGAAAGAGCTGTCTGTCCTGTAAGAGAAGGAGAGTATGGGGTTAAGATAAGTGCACGATTAGGATTAACAGATTTGCAAACATAAGTGAACTCACTTGAAGGCTTTATAGATGGGCCTAAACCAGCACACGTATGAGCATGGGGTGAACAGTATCAGCCAAAGAATGGCCATCCCAAAATTCGTAGCCCCGCCTCCACCGCACATCCAAGCCAGACAACCAATCAGGTTCGTCGCTAGGGTGGCGCTATTTACTACGAGGAAGAAAAACAGTTTTTTAAATAACAAATGTTTAATTTGCGTCCCAATTCACATACTATTAATGCTAAATAATAAATAGTATCTAAAATTATTATTAGTGTGTCCCAAAAATCTTTATGTGCCTGAATGGTTTACCATTTATGTGAAATTTTTAAGTGCAGATACATGCATACTTTTCCATTGCATATTACCCCACGGTTTAGGTCGAGCCAGCTCACCTCACTTTGGCTTGGTTAGCTTTTCCATCAAGTTTAGTAACACTTCGGAGTGGGAGGGATTACAGGCGTGTCGTTATATTTGCGCTGCCTACTGCAGTGACATCATACAAGTGAGAGTGTCGTTGTCCACCACAAAATTAAAATTGAACACAATAAATAGATGTTTGCACATCGCGTTTATTACTATCTTTATCTCACATAACAGTTTCTGTACAAACACGCGTGTCGCCGGTCGACGAGCTCTGCTAAGCCTCATTTAAGTTGCATTTAAGCATATATGTGGACGTGCGCATCGCAAATGTGCCGCCACAAACTGCAAGTCTGGAAAAAAACTGGTATGGTGTTCCTGATTCTCAACCTGTGGATGTTTCTCATCGCTAATAGGGAGTTTGGGAACTAACAGCAAAGTACAGATGACCACTGGTTTACTCGAGACAGCGCAAGCTAGCATGAAGGTAAAGCTTATCTTTTACATTATGGGCTCTATTTTAACGATCTGAAACGCAAGTGCGAAGCGCAACGCGCAAGTGAGTTTGTGGGCGGATCTTGGGCGCTGTTGCTATTTTCCCGGCGTGAGAAATAACTCTTGCGCCGGGCGCAAATCAATAAGGGGTTGGTCTGAAGTAGGTTCATTATTCATAGGTGTGGTTTGGACGTAACGTTAAATAAACCAATCAGAACGCTAGCCAACATTCCCTTTAAACGCAAGGGCGCAAGTTCCATGGCGGGTTGCTATTATTATGACGGATTTACCAGGCGCACGCCAGGAGCGGTTCACAGCCGAGGAGACCGACGTTCTTGTACGGGGGAATCCCACGCTTGCCAGCATTAATCGGGCACGCCGTGTAACGGGAGGTGGATCTGCCTCAGGACTTGACGCCAGCAGAGGACATCGCTGCGTCCACCCTCACCGCTGAAAGGGTTTGGGGGCTTTGAAATCGGACCCAAGAAACGCAAGCAAGGTCCAACCCCAAAGTACTCTTACAAATCAAGTTCATATACATTAAGGTTTCTTATGAAAACATTTTAACTATTATTTACATAAATTAAACGTAATACAGCCACACAACAAAGTTATGAAAATATTTTAATCGTTATTTGCATGAGAATAAATAAAAACTATCACCACAATGCTCACCACTATGATTCCCCTTATCTCGTGTATTAATATTTTTAAGTGTAACAATTTATGATTTGCAAAAATAACTGTTGCATCTGTGTAGATTAGATAAGCAAAGTGTATGCGCGTTGTGCACGCTATACATTATGGTCAAGCATGCGCCCTTAAAATAGCATAATGAACCACGCGCAACGCGCCACTGACTTTAGACTAGTTTTTTTTGGTTAGTAGCGCAATTGTTTTTTGAAACTGCAAAATAGCATAAGAGATGGTTTGCGCCGCAACACGCCTCCTTTTTGCGCTGAACCGCCCAGGGAGCGCAAGTTCATTCCCTAGTTTGCTGACGTGCATCTGTGGAGGGAAAAACCCCGCTGTGCGCCGGCGCAAAATACGAATGATACATGCGTCACTGACAAAGTCAATTGCGCTGGGTGCAAGATAGGGCCCTATAGCTGTGACGCTAGTAGTGACGATTCTCTCAGACCAATCAGTGATCTACAGTGTTTTCGCGTCACGTTTTGGTATCAACTAGGGTCCCTTGGAACCCCAACCGATGTGGTACTGTACTAAAAAAAGTATCGGGTACCATATACTGCACCCAGTGGAAAAGCCCCCAAAAGTAAGCTGACCCGACCCAAACCAAACCGTGGGGTACTATGCAAATTGTTAAATAAATCAGGCTACAAAGGTTAGGTGGTAGTATGTCCCAGTACTTGCATACTCTTGCTACGCACTAAAATGTACATACAGTACTTTTCCCATAACAAAAACAGCATATATTTTTATGGCATAGTGTAGGTGAATTGGGACACAGCATCTATAATTTAAGCTTGCGTTGGTAAATAGTATATTTTAAATCTAAAAATAATTTTACACCTTTATATCACATCTGTTGCAACATGAGAGATGCTGGAAAACAGCACATTTTCAGCAAAACAAGCATATTTTTAACACACAATGAAGTGTGAAACTGTTCTGATATAGTGTGCTATTAAAAAAGGGAACCTTTATCATACCTTTCAAAAGCAACGCTAACATTATGACAACCCATAACTGTATTCATGAACTCACAGATCAAAATCAAAAACCTGTTTCTCTGTCACTGTTTACATTGGAAACAATCGCAAATAATGCCACGTGACTGTAATCCACTCCACAGCACACACAACACAATGAACAGCTGCCTGTCTGCACAGGATAAACTTCAAATATAATGGTAAAATCCAATAAAGGTTGGCATATTTAAGAACGTACGTATCCATAAGTAATACAGCCGTTTGCACATGGTCCGGTGTTGATCTGGAATCTCGTTGAAGTCCTGGTAGAAACATGGCTTCAATGGGATGAACCGTGGAAGGGGAGGAAAATTGTTTTCTGTAAACCAAACATTTAAGTTGAACTAAATAACAGTTTAACAGTAAATGTGTAAGATTGTATAAACAGTGGTCATTGGTTCAAGAAAGTCAAATGTCGAGGTCTCACCTGCCATGGAGTTTCTTTGTGTGTATCACCTACGTCAAACTTTAATATCCAAATCCCTGTTTGAAAAACAAATACGCAATTATAATACAACCTCATAACCACAGATTATATTTAAACTTAGTCTTTAAACATTCCGAAAAGTAAAAAAACTGGTTAAAAAAAACAATAAAAAGCTTGTGCTATATAAAAACAACAGGAATTTTCTTCATATGGTTTTTCCTATTCATGCCAGGTAACTAATTAATGTAAATGATGGCATTCCTCATTCAAGATTGAAGACATTTGCATTAGGTAAGTTAACCATTGTTTTATTATAGTAACATTATAGTATATGTCCATAGTAAATGTTTATTATAGTAAGTGTAGTAACCATATTTTTAGTGGATTGATTATGATTAGTATCACCTACAAAAATCATGCTTAAACTATTGTTACCCACTGGGATATACTTTACTATTTACTATAGTAGACTGCAATAAAATTACTAGATACTAAAAGGGGCCTTTGCACCTTATCATAGTAAACATTAAGGTATAGTACAGTATTTATTTACTCCAGTTTTGTCAGAATTCTTCGATTAACTATAGTTAATACTAGGGATGCACCGAATCCAGGATTCGGATTCGGCCGAATAATGGGCTTTTTGACGGGGTTTGGGTTCGGCCGAATCTTACATTTTTTTTCCACCGAACCGAACCCTAAGCTTGCGTTACGCTGGTCGACGTCACGCGGCCGTTGATTACACACATCAGATGCTGACGTGGAGATAAGTGTTTTTTTCCGGTGAGCCTTAGGGGTGTTTTACATTTCGTGGATGCACCTGGAAAAACTAGCGCATCGCACCCCATCGCTTTCATTGTGCTTTGCAGTCGGGCTATCAAAATGCATCCCCGCCCTGCCCGTCGGGCTATCTTGACTTATAGGGAGGAAAAAATGCTTAGGTATTCTCTCAAAGATTTGGATGGGTAACTGTGGTGCATGAAATTCAGGCATTGGGTATTTAAATTGCGTTTGAGCGCACGCAGAATCGCTCTTAAAGCGGCAGTAGCCCCTGTTTTTCTGATCGAAAAAATGATCCAATCTGGATGATCCAAACTGTGAGTTTAGTGACCCACTGAACCACTTTTAAATGGTGGGTATATCTGGTGTGGGGGTGAGCAGGAACAGTTGGTTTACATGGAAATCCAGTTTTTTTGTTTGTTAAAAAAAAACAGCATCAAAACATCAACAAGAATATAGATTAAACATTGTGGTTAGAGGCCCTATTGGCTTTGTATTGGCAAAATTTCTGGCTACCAAAAACTGGAGAGTGGCCGCCTGAAGGGCTACCAGGGATTTTGAAATTTTGCGAGCCCTGTAATGGAATAAGGATGCGAGTAGGATTCGGTATTCGGTTTCGGCCGAATCTTAAACAGTGGATTCGGTATTCGGCCGAACCCATAAAATCTGGATTCGGTGCATCCCTAGTTAATACTACATAATACAACTATAGTGTATCTTAAAAATGCATAGTAATTATTGCAATATGATAATTACATAAATCAACCATGGTTTTACTGTTACAACCAAAATACTATGGTTACTATAGTTAAACCATGGTCAGGGGCGCTGCTAAGGATTTTGGGCCCCATGAAAAGAATCTTGACAGGGCCCCCAACACAGCTGAGACTTTTTTCATATTAATTTACATAAAACCATGCGCTTTTATGGTATTTTGACTACCAATGGGGTGAGAAAATTTTACTTGAATTAAGTATTTAAGAAAAAAGAAATCTTATTTCACAAATTTTTTCTCACCCCATTGGCAGATCATTTTGCTTGTTTTAAGGACAATTTAACTTAAATTGTATATTAATTTGTCTTAAAACTAGACTCATTTACTCATCAAGAAAAAGCATCTTAATTTAAGAATTTTTTGATATTTCTACTGAAAACAAGACAAAAATACTAAGTAAGAAAGTCATTTTTTGCAACGTTTAACTAAAACTGTGTATTGTTATTTTTTCCAGCGTTTTCTTGACCTAACATGGGGAGAAAATTGAGTTCCCTTATCATGCACTTTTAACACTAGAACAGCCACCAGTAGTCATTTTAACTGCAACATTTAAACTTATGCATTGCAAAAAAAAATTATTTTCAAGAAACAAATTCTTAGTAATTTTTTTCTTTTTTCAGTAAAAATATCTAAAAATTCTTAAATTAAGATGCTTTTTCTTGATGTTGATGAGCAAAACGACCCAAGAAAATAAGTCTAGTTTTTAGACCAAAAATATTAAATTTAAGGGATTTTGTGCATAAAACAAGCAAAAACAATCTGCCAATGGGGTAAGCAAATTTTTCTTGAATTTAGTGTTTAAGAAAAATGTTCAAGATTTTTTTGCAGGCAAATTGGGTAACATTATGTCGACCCTTTGCCTCTTTCACTTCTTATTTTTTTCTCTTTCCGTTTTTGACTTCCAGATCTTTGAGGCATTTTCACTTCCTTGTCAGTCAAGTTGATATTCTGCCGACGCTATAAGTGAACTCAAGCTGTGTTCCCTGGATTATACAATTTGGGCGGACTGAACCATTTTATGATAATTGAGACCAAAATGGGCCCACGGACGTTTGTGTTTCCTAAACAAATAATTTTTTTTATACCAGGAAACAGCAAATAGAATCATTTAAAGTTAATAATTTTTACTATTAAATATTTTTTAGCACCAAAATTTTGGGGGCTTCTCTGGGCCCCCTCTTACCCGTGGGCCCCGAGAATTGTCATTGTTTACCCCCCCTTTACAGCACCCCTGACCATGGTTACCACAAAATAACCATAGTTGTGCAACAAAAACCACGGTTACTGAAGTAAAACCATGGTTTTTCCAATGGTATTCTATATGCCAAACATCATGCTCAACAAAAAATTAATTGTTAACTTTGGTAATTCATAAGGAAAAATTTGTGGTTACTATTGGTTTACTTCAAAATAATTAATTAATAATTAATTTTTCTAATGGTTCATCTATAAACAATACACAATCCACAGCATTATGACACTGATTTTGAAACACGGTTTTATTATTTAATCCATCCCACATGAAATATACTACAGTATACAGAATATGGTATTTACTATAGTATTCTGTAAAATACTACACAAATATTATCCACTATACTGTTATATACTATACTATAATATAATATACTTATACAAAAACACTATTATGAAGAACTTTTACTACAGTTTACCATAATACATATAGTATAGTATATAATAAAGCATTTTTCTCAGGTTTGATGTTGATTTTAAAGGAAAACTATGTGAGGCCTGGTTACCGAATCATCCCCTGATTTATCCACCGTACAGCTGTCGAAATAGACACAGGATAATGAAATACGATTACAACGTTAAGATAATCGACCGATTATTCATAACATTTATTAACATAACGTTATTAACTTATATTATTATCAGTCATATTTTTCTGGTTTGGATCTAGCAGCTAAACGCGGTAGCGATGTGAAGGACATAGAAAGGTGGATATAGACATGTAGTAAAACGACTATCTAGTTATCCTAACGTTAGATTGCATTTATCCAGCCTGACAGATTTGAGATTAAAACGCATCGTAAGATTTGAAGGAGAACACAAGGGCAAAAATATTTTTTTGTATCAAGATCGAAAAGAGCGCCCTTTAAATGAAAAGATGGATTGTTTATTTGGCCTTAACTGGATCGCGTGCCAGTTTCATCCACCACAAATGTGTAAATAATACCAATAAAATAAAATAAAACATTGGTGTTGCTCACCGCCTCGCGCGATCACGACGATGCCCGGCTGTGCTAGCGTCCACTCACATGTAACGAATCACTGTCCATTCAATGATCGATGCACTTGCAAAGGGAAATGATTAAATTTCGTTATGTTATAAGATGTGATATGGGAGTAAAAACAATCACGTCACGATCTTCCTACACACGCACGCAAGCACGAATGAGTTGGGCGAGGGATGATCGTGTGTGATGATGCTGAATAATAGGCGTGTTCGTTCTTTATGCGGCTCGGCGCAGAAGATGACATCACAGTGCCGCGAGAGCACACACGTCGAAGCGTTCTCGCGGTGCTTAGATGTCATTCGCCGCTCCGTCTGCGCAGTGCCGCATGTGCCCTAAAATCAGCTGCACTCGCGATGCTTCATTCCGCCACTGTGTTGCTGCTCTCCACGGTACTGAAGCAAATTACACAACTGGTAAAAATATTGTTTAAGAGTTTAGGGTCACGTCAATAAACTTTTTCTCGTTTTTAATGCTATATGCTTATAATCTACCTGATATCAAAATTGATGATTTTTTTGGCTTGTAGACTGTATTTAAACATGATAGCTTCAATGATATCTATAAGTGTTTTCCAAAACACTGACAAAATTCACGTTTAGAATATTTAAGCATTAAAAGCAAACTTACTTAAGTTTTTCTCTTTAATACATGTCGATATTTTTTATGACGTCATTCTGCACTTCAGCTACTCATTTGATTGGTTAGACCAAACCAAGCATCTGGTGTGTTTACAGCATAGCTTTAACAAACACATAAACCTTACATCAACTGTATAAAAACCTTTACAGGTTTCTCTTAATACTGTGCATGCACAAATGTTACCAAGTTCTTGTACAGAGCCCCAGTGAATCATTAGTTTTTAATGATTGCTGATTGGCTCATTTCACTGGAAGGAGACAGCTTTGTTGAGGGCTGCACCTTTCCCCATTTATACTAATAGAACTGCACCATCTTGGTAATATCTATAGTCTTTAATTAAACATAGTCCCCTGAAAACCAAGCCCTTATGTATTTGTTTGTGGTGTGTGCCACTAACTAATATGAAATATAGCTGGAAGTCCTGCCCTTTGAAAAACCTTTAGGACAAGTGTTTAGGAAAACTTTTCCTTTTTTACTCTATAATTAAAAGCATTATTTCCAGTGCAGATTGTAGGTTGGACATCTGTGGTCCTCTATCCCTCAACACAATGCTGACCTCATTTGTTTATACATAATTGAATTATAAAGTCAATAAATGCTTAATAGTGTTAATTAATTAATTAATAGTGTTTCTTCAGATATTTCTCACTAATGTTCCTTTTGTTAGGCTTACATGTAGGTCACATAAAAATTTGGCAACGTTTTATATGACTTCATCATTTCTGCTACTTTGCTACACTCTTAATGTATTGATTTTATTGTTTAACATTGTTTAATACAATTTGAGATGTTGTGTGTGTAGACATTTTACCCAATTATGCAAAAGTGTTAGAAATATTATTTCATTATATAATAAGGACACGCAAAACGCTAGCTATGAGTTTAACCGCATGAAGACAAAAGTTGGTCATAATTTCATAACAAAAGTGTTTTCCATTTAATTATTGTTTTAAAAACAATACATAATTTAAGATTATATTACACTTGCATTAAAATGACACATGCTTCTATGATGTTTGTATGTCCACTGTTTGTCATTGTTAGTAGACAAATTCATTAAACTAAGAGTGATCTGTTGTATAGGACTTGATGTTGATATCCCTTACTTGAAATGCATTAAGGAATATCAACATCAAGTCCTAGATCAAGTGAGAAAAAAAATACAATTTTAACTGAGTTTAAGGTCTAAAATTTCACTAAGCCAGAGTTGCAAAAAACAAACAAACATTGAACTTAAACTTTACTGAAATTAAAATAATAGTACTTATTTGATTAGCCCTTTCCACAGACAAGCAGACAGACAGATCAGATGTCTGTGAGAGTTGTCCGCCAAAGCCATTAAAGGAGGGGTCCATGATTTTTGAAAAACACTTTCGGGTCGAAAACCAAAACACACTTGTAGCCAATCAGCAGTAACGGTACATTCACACATGGCGAAACCGTTAACGCTTGACGGAAGGCTTGTCTAAAGCGTGGCCTACAGCCAATCACAGTGGCCGCAGCACATGCTCCGCTTTTTTATAAACGTAATTGGCTTGCTCTGGCTAGGTTATTTGCATCTGATTGGCTGACGCCTGCGTTGCCGCTTGAAAAGTTGAGAAATGTTCAGACAAAAGTTCAACTTCTGCCGCGAGCAATGGCACTGACGTGGCGCCGATAGATCCACAATTCAGTTCGGCAACGCATGATGTCACCCATTAAAAGTGGATGGGAAGCGTTAACGCTTACGCCCCGTGTGAATGTACCGTTAGGGGCGTGTCTACTAACTGACATCGTTGCCTGGGTTGCGTATGTGTGGGCCAGGTCTATCAAATGAAGGTCCAGATTCAATGAGAGGGGTAAAAACGGAGGTCGGAGCCAGCTGCAAATGGGTGGGTTAGCAGCAAGTGGGTGGAGCTTTAGCAGCAAGTGGGCTGTACAAACTTCCAGAGGATTCACCACCGTCCCATTTAAAGTGTAACTCCTCCTACTTGCACATTTCTGAAATCCCTCCTACTTGCGGCATAATCTCCTCCCACTTGCGGCATAAGATCCTCCCACCTGCAGTCTCCGGGCTGCAGCGATATATACTTGGATTCAATGGGGGTAGGGGTGTGTTTGTTTAGGTGATTTCAAATGTCAACATTGGCTTTCAGAGATCATGGACCCAGCCTTTAATAGCACATTCCATTAATTAATTTATTACATATTTTTCTATTGGCTTGTTTTATGTATGCTAACATTTTAAACAACAATAAAACATATCAATCAGCAAAATAAAATTAACAAGTAAAACAAAAAAAGTTTTGAGTAGACTATATAAAAAAGTAGCCCTCCAAATTGTTTTATCCATTGTGGTGGCCTTGTTTACAAAAACTAGAGACCCCTGTCTTATATGTTATGTGGCGCCCCCTGCTGGTAGGATCAGTCAGGTGAGCTGAGCACCAGCAGTTTTGGCCACGTTTAGCTTCCGGTAGCTGTCAGATGCCTGGAATTCAGGCCGATAAGGTAAGAGAAATACCTGAACAGTTTTCTCATATTTTGAATCGTTGTATTTATAGGAAGAATCCTGAGTTTTCTAACTGCAAAAACGATACAGGATGTGTGTGGTGAAACTTATGAGAATTCCTCTAAAGAACTCGGCTAAGTTAGCAGGCTAAACATGTAAACAAACATACGACAGAGCTAAGTTAAATAAAATCACAACCGAGCAAATAACTAAAGCATTAACAACATTGCTAGTCGATATTTAAAAGTTCATTTTAAATAAGTTAAGCAAGTTGTACGTTTAGCTAGCTGCCTTAAATGTGCTAACAGCTAATCTGCAAGCTAAGTTCTCCTCATTCACAAAAAAGTTATTTACATCTGTACGTCAAAGTTTCAGATAGAAATATTTTAGTAAAATGTCTCTAGACTTTTAATCGACAGTATACAGAGTCAGGAAATTGCTGTGTAGTGTGTACTAGTCAGTGAACAGTGATTTGCATTAAATGAAAATGATGTATTTTAGTGTTGGGAATGGAGCCGCCTCTCCCGACAGCCGCAGTAAGAGAGCTCGTGTGCTCGTGCCTCCATCGGGACCCTGTAGCGTCAGACCTGCGCTGTAGTCTTTTCGTGGCGGCTGTACAGAGCTACAAACATGATTCAGTGCTCAGACCCTTTCCTCCTCGCTATCTGAGAGGAGAGATTAAAGACTTTGAGGAGCTGGTAAGACATTGGCCATTTGGCTAATATACTTTCACAACAGGTGCATTTTACAAGTCTTGTGTCTTTTACAGCAAAAAGATGTTGACACTTTACCAAACGTGAGGGATTTGGTACGTCTGGGACACGGAGATGGAGACCATCACCTGGCTCTTGTACACTGGGTTCTGTCCTCTAAGAGCTTTGCTGTGAAGACCCTCCAGAAAGAAGAAGTATAATTAAAGTTCTCTGTCTGTCTGTCCATCCGTCTTGTCTGTCTGTTTGTCTGTCTATCCATCTGCCCATCTGCCCATCTATCTATCTATCTATCTATCTATCTATCTATCTATCTATCTATCTATCTATCTATCTATCTATCTGTCTTTCTGAACGTCCATTCATCCATCTATCTATAATCTGTCTGTCTTTTTATGTGTTTGTCTGTTTATCAATCTATCTGCCTGGATGTTCGTTTTTCTATTTGTCTGTCTGTCTGTCTGTCTGTCTGTCTGTCTATCTAGGCATCTGTCTGTCTGTCTGTCTCTCTGTCTACGCGTCTGTCTGACTGACTGACTCTCCGTCTGACTATCTGTCTGTCTGTCTGTCTGTCTTTATATCTATCTATCCATTTATCCTTTCATCTGTCTGTCTTTCTGAATGTCCATCCATCCATCTATCTATAATCTGTCTATGTGTTTATCAATCTGTCTGCCTGGATGTTCGTCTGTGTCTATTTGTCTGTCTGTCTATACATCTGTCTGTCTATGCGTCTGTCTGTCCGTCTGACTATCAGTCTATATATCTATCTTATATCTATCTGTCTGTCTGTCTTTCTATCTATCTGTCCGTCCCTCCGTCTATTTGTCTATCCATTCATCCATTCTGTCTGTCTGTCCGTATGTCCATCTGTGTCTATTTGTCTGTCTATACATCTGTCTGTCTATGCGTCTGTCTGTCTGTCCGTCTGACTATCAGTCTATATATCTATCTTATATCTGTCTGTTTGTCTGTCTTTCTATCTATCTATCTGTCCGTCCCTCCGTCTATTTGTCTATCCATTCATCTATTCTGTCTGTCTGTCCGTATGTCCATCAATCTTTCTATCTGCCCGTCTGTCTATCTGACTGACTGACTGTCCGTCTGACTATCGGTCTGTCTATCTATCTTTTGTCTGTCTGTGTGTCTGTCTTTCTATCTATCTATCTATCATCTATCTGTTTTTCTATCTGTCCGTCTGCCTGTCTGTCTGTCTATCCATCCATCCATCCATCCATCCATCCATCCATCCATCCATCCATCCATCCATCCATCCATCCATCTATCTGTTTTTAATCTACCCATCTGCCCATCTATCTATCTATCTGTCTTTCTGGACATCCATCCATCTATCCATCTGCCCTTCTATCTATCTTTCTGCCTTTTTGAATGTCCGTCTGACATCCATCCATCCATCCATCCATCCATCTATCTATAATCTGTCTGTCTTTCTATGTGTTTGTCTGTTTATCAATCTGTCTGCCTAGATGTTCGTCTGTCTGCCTATCTATACATCTATCTGTCATCTTTCTGTCTGTCTTTCTATCTGTCCGTCTGCCTGTCTGTTTGTCTGTCTGTCTGTCTGTCTATCCATCCATCCATCCATCCATCCATCTGTTTTTTAATCTACCCATCTGCCTATCTATCTGCCTATCTATCTGCCTACCTATCTGCCTACCTATCTGCCTACCTATCTGCCTGCCTATCTATCTATCTATCTATCTATCTATCTATCTATCTATCTATCTATCTATCTATCTATCTATCTGGATGTCTGTTCGTCCATTCATTCATTCATTCATTCATTCATTCATTCATTCATTCATTCATTCATTCATTCATTCATTCATTCATTCATTCATTCATTCATTCATTCATCCATCCATCCATCCATCCATAATCTGTCTGTATTTCTATATGTTTGTCTGTTTATCAATCTGTCTGCCTGGATTGTCTGTCTGTCTATCTATACATCTATCTCTGTCTGACTGACTGTCCCGTCTGACTTTCCGACTTATCTATCTGTCTACTAACTATCTGTGTATCTATCTGTCTGTCTGTCTGTCTGTCCATTCATCTATCTATAATCTGTTTATCTGTTCTATGTGTTTGTCTGTTTAACAATCTGTCTGCCTGGATGTTCGTCTGTGTCTATTTGTTTGTCTGTCTGTCTATCTATACAACTGTTTGTCTGTCTGTCTGTCTTAGACCCCGAAGCCATTTGTTTTGAGAATAATGGCTGGCTGATGAAGTTATTGGCTGGCTAGCCGGCTCAGCCGAAACCTAAATGGCTGCTGCAGCCGCCAAACTTTTCATAGCTGCAAATGGCTGAAGCTGCCACATGTCTACAGATGTCTACGTTATACTGATTAACAGTGTTGGGAAAATTACTTACAACGTGTAATACATTATATATTACAAATTACTGTAATTTGAAAGTAATTAGTCACACTACAATATTACTGTCTCTGAACTGTAATGAGATACATTACTTTTGAGTTACTTTCATAAAAATAACAGAAGTATGACTAGGCATTATAAAATGTTAAAATGTAGTTTATTGCTGCATAAATCTAGAAGTTTTGTGTTTGCCCTCGAGCTTTGAATAGGCACAGTGAAGACTTATGGCAAAATACAATAACAATCACTGTCAGAATCATAAACATAGACAAATGATCTGGTAAAAGTCTGGTAAATTATGGTACACATAACCAAACACAATAGAGCTAGAGCCCACTATAATGCTACCTATAGACTAATAACATGGCAAAACACGCAACCTCTTTTCATTACAATTCTTTAATTCACTTTTAATTCAGATTCACAGCACAAACCTGGCATGCACTGGGTTGAATGAATGAATGAATATAGGTTCCCATACAAAGGTTGGTAAAAACTTTTAACATTGATGTTTAAAAGTCTACACTAATTTTACGTTGTAGTTTTGGTTGCTGTTTGTAATAAAACTGTAGATAGCATAGCAATAGCCTAGCAATCTATTATGTATCTGGACTGTAACCATAGCAACGTTAGCTTACCTTGTCATTGCTGGTGTGATATGGATTTTACTGGCAAGCTTTTTAAAAGTCTCTTTACTTCTGGGGTTCAAGCAGCATGGGAGACCGATAGAAAGAACTTTCTGTTGCTTTTACTTAGTGCTCTCATTCGCAGAATTATGCGTGTGCGACGCTACCGGACCTGATTGCGACCACTTTAGTCAATGTTATACAGCCACGGACTTCCCAGAAGAAACGCTCTTATAAGAAACGCGTCTATATTTGACCAGGGTTTCCGCGGAGTCATAAAAAGTCATAAAACGTCTTAAATTTAATAATGAAAATTTAAGGCCATAAAAAGTCATAAAAACATCCAGATTTTCCATACAAGGTCATAAATTACATTTAGCCACGTCTTAAATTTATATACTCGTTCATTCATTGTTGCCTTTCCCCACAAAAAATGCGCTGGCGGCAGCCTTCACTCGTTTTGCCTTATGTAGTTCTGTCTGAGGAATCTGGGTGGGATAATCACAGCGTTCCAGGACTACAAGGTCCATTCGTCAGTGCAGCAAACAGACTTGTCGGAAGTACTTCAGAAACCCGCGGTCCCGCGCGAGCCGCAAACTCTCGAGGGTCAGCTTAGTTTAACTGAAATCTCCGGGTCTATCACAATGGGAAAGTGTACATTAAACCAGCTATGTCTCGAAGACGGTGCGTTTAGTAGTTGGCTCAAGCTCGTAGCAAACAATCGGTATCAAGCCTATTGCACACTGTGTAAGAAGGCGCTGGAGCTGTCTAGTTTAGGCATAAAATAAGTTTTTTTGGTGTTCTGTCCCTGGATATGTCCCCGTTTCAGCACGTCCAAAACAACAAGCAAATACACTGAAAACCCGATCAACATGTAGTGTTTGTAGCACCAGACCGAAGCAATCATGTAATGATTATCTTCACCAGCAGAGGGGGCCGCGAGCTACTGATTACTTGCGCACGCCACTGATTTCGCGATGAAGAATTTACTACGAGACACATGAGAAAGCGTCATTATCATCAATCAAGTCATCATAAGATATGAAAACAGTTAAAGTTATCGGGGGTTAAGGTACTAACTACGCATATTAAATTAAAGTAATAAACCAATGAAGTGAACTGAATTAGTACCTTAGAAGTCATTTTTGATGAGGTATGTCTCTTGTATAAAAAAAGGAAAACAATTAGATTTAGGCTACAGAAATTACAATTAATTGAATTAGAAACACTGCAAAAAATGACCTTCTTATTAGTATTTTTCCTCTTGTTTTCAATACAAATATCAAAAAATTCTTAAGTCAAGATGCATTTTCTTGATGGGCAAAATAAGTTACATTTTTAGACAAAAATATTAAATTTGTGCTTAAAGCAGGGAAAAAAATCTTCCATTACTTAATGCAAGAAAAAAAATCAAGAAAAAGATTTTTGCATGTTTTAAGCAAAAAAAATGTTTTTTGTCTTAAAGCTAGATTTTTCTTAGGGGATTTTGCTTATAAAGAAAATGCATCTTTATTTAAGAATTTTTAGATATTTGTACTGAAAACAAGACAAAAATACTATTAAGTAAGAAGTAAGTCATTTTTTGCAGTGAACCCACAACAATAAAAAGAAGAAAACTTTCAAAAACGTTTTGTCCCCATTTTTTTATTTATAGATAACAACAAATGAGATTTTAATGATATTTTGACCATTTAACTAGGAAATATCCCGGGTTTTCATTTAAAAAATCTGGTCACCTTAGCATAAAAGCCTTACGTTCGCATGCAAAGTCAGAAAAGCATAAAGTTGCTGTAAAAGGTCTGCAGCGGGTGCAGGAGATCAGTCAGTTTTGTTCGGCTCCGTCACTACCCGGTCCAAGTACAGCACGGGATTCCGATTGTCTCGTATCCAGTGCCACACACAATTGTTAAGTGTTGTTCCTGTGTTCTTGATGCTTAAGAAAAGGGAGCCTTCAATTTGTTATTCTTAAGAAAGTGGAACCTTTACTAATAAAACTTATTACTAGTTTCAATGAAAGTAAAAAAAAACACTTTTGAAAGGAATTTTTATGTTATTTTTCATGATTCGTCTAGGTCATAAATTTAAATCATAGTGGTCATAAAAAGGTCTTAAAAAGTCTTAAATTTGACTGACTAAACCCTGCAGAAACCCTGTTGACTTCACCGATTCCAAATCGCAGTTTCAATACAAAATTAAGTAAACATGAACATGCTGCATACAGCACCCGGAAACAGACATACAATTTACCCGCAGCTTTTTCCTGTGTGGATGCTGGTCGCGCGCATTGGTCAAAAATAAAAATAACACGGTCTATTTTTGAAATGCATTGTCGTGACGCGCACGTTACTAATGCATCACTTCTTCTGTACGGAAAACGAGCAATTTTAATTTCCCAATCCGAAGACTGCAGCCTCCGGAGGTCGCATTTTTACGCTGCCTACGTCATCAACACTGTCTTATTTCAAAATATCAACAATTATAAAGTTTATTCTTATTATAAGTTAATCGTAAATTGTTGTAATATGCGTATGGCTTGCGAATGTAATGCTCAGTTAACTTAAATAAACCAGGCTTGATGACGTTTGCAGCCTGCATATGCAACCTCCACAGGTTGCAACCCCTCTCTGTATTGTAGCAACGAGCGAGCACAAGACTGTGCTATGAAACCAATCGGAAAATGGATCTCGTGTATTGTTTATATATTTTGTGTGTGTATGTCTTTATGTGATAGAAATATTATTTGATTGCAAATAATTCTAGCCGTCTCAGCCAAACTTTATCAGCTGGCGGCTCAATTTGGCTTAGGAAATTATTGGCTGATGGCGGCTGAACTTCTAAATGGCGCAAATGGCGGCGCCTGGCGGCGGCTTCGGGGTCTAGTCTGTCTGTCTGTCTGTCTGTCTAACTATCTGTCTGTCTGTCTGTCTATCTATTTTCTGTCTGTCCGTCTATCTATGTATGTATCCATCTATCTATCTATGCATCTATCCATCTATCACACATATATGTGACATCATAAACTTTCATTCTCTCCATTAGTTTTCCAGACTGAGTCAGCTGACCCAGACCGAAGCGCTATCTGCCCCAGCCCCAGATTTCATTTTTGAACTTCAGTACTGTGATCTGCTCAACTCCAAGTTCGAGAGGACGCGGGCCGGACGAGACCTCATCTATGCATTCCACGGCAGCCGACTGGAAAACTTCCACTCCATCATACACAATGGATTACACTGCCATCTGAATAAGGTCAGGACCTGGTATGTCAGTGGATGATGTACTTGTTTACCTGTTGTTGGATGCTGGCCAGGCAAGCAGAAGGTCTAGAAGAGTTCTGTCTGGGAAATCTGTCAGTTATCAGTCGGTGTTTAGATAATATGTGTTAAGATGATGATTACAGCCTTGGTGTTATCTAACAGTTGGCTCTTAACAAAGCACATATGACCGCCTCAACCTTAATATCAGTGTATTTCGGTATTCTATTGTTTGACAGCCTTGCACATTTGGCAGACTTGCTGTGTATTTATATGGCTGAGGATCGAACCCATAACCTTGTGCTGCATCACACTCAACCAGTCGAGCTTCTGAAATGATTGTATATTTCATTTGTCTCTCAGACATCACTGTTTGGGGAAGGCACGTACCTTACAAGTGACCTCAGCATGGCCATTCTTTATAGCCCCCATGGTAATGGATGGAGGGAAAGCGTCCTCGGCCCGTTGCTCAGCTGCATTGCCTTGTGTGAAATCATCGATCATCCAGATGTGAAGTGTCAGGTGAAAAATAAAGGTGATGTGTGCTATTTAGTAAACATACTTGCTTACAAATGGTCTTTAGACATTATTATTGTTTCCTTGTAACCAGAATTGGCATCTAAACTTTCCGAAATTAATAGATTTTGAAGTCACTACTTTCTTGAATGACATTCAGTCCGCCACTTTAAGTATAGGGTACTGTGTAGTATATACTATAGACTGTGTACCATTTTGCAGAAAAATTTGTAGAATGGTTTATATAGAGATGCACCAATATAAAAAAATTGCCATCAATACCGATAGCCGATTGTTCAGAGAGATATCGGCCGATACCGATGCGGATAGTTTGATGATTATATTAACTTGTATTAACTTAAATGTTAATCATTCATATAATGACCATTAATAGTGAACATTAAACTATGTTTCTTTACATTTTCTTTACACAGAGCTCAAATTCATTACATTTTCCTGTTCTCTTTTGATTGACAGGATATATCTGTCATGACTATTGGCTGATATTGACCGATATATCGGTGCATCTCTAGTTTATATAGTATGCAACAATAAAAAAATTCAAATATTATACTATGACTTGTTCATTACTACTGCGGCTTTTTTTAGTTTGCTTTGCAAATGTTTTAAACTGTAGTCTGCTGATTGGTTGTCACATTACCTCTAACAACTAATTTGCTGATATGAATATATTTAAATATTTAATATATTAATAAATGTCCTCATTTGTTTTAGACTCCGAGAGCTTTGACCGCAAGCGTCTTAGGGCCAGGAACAGTGAAGGAGGCGAGGTACCCGAGAAGTACTTCGTGGTGACCAACAATGAGCTTTTGAGAGTTAAATATCTGCTGGTGTACTCTCAGCGACGCAGTAGATCACGGTGAGACCTTTATTATGACACTGTGCTTATTTGTACTTCAATTGAAATGTTTTCTCGTTCGAGCTTAAAGAGACATTCCACTTTTTTGAAAATATGCTAATTTTCCAGCTCCCAGAGTTGAACATTTGATTCTTATCGTTTTGACATCCATTCAGCTGATCTCCGGGTCTGGCGCCAGCACTTTTAGCATAGCTTAGCATAATCCATTGAATCTGATTAGACCATTAGCATCGGCTAATTATTTAAAACATGGCTGTAGCAGGCGTAGTGATATTACGCACTGCCCGAAAATAGTCCCCTGCCATTGAAAGTAATCAAGGGGAGTATTTTCGGGCAGTGCGTAATATCACTATGCCTGCTGCAGCCATGGTACATCAGCAAAGTCACTGAATCATACGATAGAATGAGAGTATAGTTCTTAGTCATATCTGCCTAGAAAATCACAACTTTTAATTTTCCGTCGGTCTTAGTACACGATGTAACTACAGAAGAGTCAAGTTTTAAATAGGAAAAATATCGAAACTCTTTGGTTATTTTTTAGTGCGATGCTAATGGTCTAATCAGATTCAATGGATTGTGCTAAACTATGCTAAAAGTGGTACCGCTAGACCCGGAAATCAGCTGAATGGATTTCAAAACGGTAAGAATCAAATATTTAACTGTAGGGGAGCTGGAAAATGAGCATATTTTCAAAAAAAGTGGAATGTTCTTTTAACTTGGTGTGATACTCTGATATGATTATTATAGGCATTCGCGAGGGACATCATGGCTCGTGAGACATCATTTTGCTATAATGATGGGTCTGTATCTCCTGCTTCTTATATTCATCGGTGCCTTCAACTCCACTGCGTTCCAGTCTTTCTGGCACAAAATGTTCCGATGACCCGGAACGTTTACATCACACAAACGCTTTTCCCCAAAGTGCCTTGTATACACCATGAAAGAGACAAAGACTCAGGAACTGTTTTATGTGGATAAGCAATGCGTTCCTCCCTTTATCATTTAATTTCTATACGGTTATCAGTTCACCTATCTCTTTTTTTCCTGTAGACAGTGTGCATCTTCCATAGGTATAACCGCACCGATGTTAGCTTTCTATCAATGTGGAGATGCAACCAAGCACCAACGTTACATAATAGTATGTAGTCTATAAAATAAAAAATATGGTGCAATGTGTTGGAATGATGGATTCAGTGCATTGGTTAAAACAAAATTATGCTGTCTTTAGAAAACTTTTTTTGTAGTTTTGGGTACAAAACTGTAAAAATGTACTACTTTAATTAATTCATTTCAGAAAAATGTTAAAGGGAGATTTGTGCCTGTAAAATGTTTTTATATATTTGGTTGAGTGAAATATGGTCCCAAGCTGTCACTGGTGCAGTATCCTTTAAAAATGCCCTACCATATATGTAAAAATATTTGGTACCAATACGTACCTTTGAGGTACTAATACCATATTTAGGCGCAAAGGTGTACTTTTTGAAAGGGTACAGCTAGGGACCATTTTTTTTCTGACAGTGTATCTACTGTAGATCAAGTTAACTATGCAAAAGCACCATGTCAGTGTGGTTAGTCATCAGTAAAATATACAAATGTATCTCATGTAGGAGTTGTATAATCCAGATCTGAATGGTAAAATTATTCATGTAACTAAATAAAAACATTACACTCAGACATTAAAAGAGTGCAAAAAAATGAATATATTAGTGAACAGACTGTTCTCTTGGTTTATGGCTTCTGGCACACTCAACGTTTTGTCTGTCCATTGTTTTTATCAATGACAACAGCAGTAATATACGACTGATAAGAAAAGCGGCATGTTTTTATCTTAAGAAACGCCGCCTTGTTTGTGTGCGTGTGGATAACTCAAGTTTTACAAGTAGAAAAATGGGTAACGCTTTACGATAAGCTTCTATTTGCTAAAATAGTTAACATACACGACTAGAACAGTTATTTATTCTAATGTTTAATACTACAATTCATAAATATTTTGTATCTGTTAACATTAGTTGATGCACAATGAATGAACAATATGCAATTGTGTGTATAACTAAGATTAACAAGGATTTTAAATGCTCATTGTTAGTTAAGAGCTTTTTTAAAGTGGGTCCTTTGTTGGCTCTTAGATGAATATCTGACTATAGACTCATAAACGCATTATTAAGTAACAAATTGAGGAACAAAAGACTCTTGGTGTCTTTGTTTTGTCCATTTCTGCATTTCGATTAGTTCCTTTGAGTAGTCAATGATCCTATATCAAAAATTCTCAACAAAATATTGTTATAAAATAATACATATATGTCAAAGATATATGACAATTGTATTTTTATTTAGGCAAACGATTAATTATGGCATCTTTATGGTTATATAAAATATAAACGTTATAGACACGGGAATGGAGTTTTATTATGATAATGTTATAATAATCATAATATTTGTACGAAGTATTTGTAAAAAGTTCAGCTGTGGACATAAAGTTATGTGCGGAGTGACAATTTGTACAATATTTGCTTTGAATGCCCCCTCAGATTTGATTAAACCATCAAAGCATGAGATGTAAAGTACCAAATATTCAAAACACTGCACTTTTACACTGCAAAAAATTACTTTCAAGAAAAATAATTCTTGTTTTTTTTATTACTTGTTTTCAGTAAAAATATCTAAAAATTCTTAAATTAAGATGCTTTTTCTTAATGAGCAAAACGACCCAAGAAAATAATTCTAGTTTTTAGACCAAAAATATCAATTTAAGTGATTTTGTGCATAAAACGAGCAAATAAATTTGCCAATTAGTTTTCTTCTTATTCCATTGGCAGATTTTTATGCACACAATCACTTAAATTTTATATTTTAGGTCTAAAAACTAGACTTATTTTCTTGGGTCGTTTTGCTCATCAAGAAAAAGCATCTTAATTTAAGAATTTTTAGATATGTTTACTGAAAACTAAGACAAAAATACTAAGAAATATTTTTCTTGAAAATCATTTTTTTGCAGTGTACACTTTTACACTGCAAAAATGACTTTCTTATTTAGTATTTTTGTCTTGTTTTCGGTAAAAATATAAAAAAATTCTTAAATTAAGATGTATTTTCTTGTTGAGCTACATGACCTAGAAAAATAGGTCTAGTTTTTAGACACAATTAAAATTAAATTGATTAAAACAAGCAAAAAAATCTGCCAATGGAATAAGAAAAAAAATATTGAAATAAGTTTACTTTTTCATAAACACTTAATTCAAGAAAAAATTTCTTAATTTGTTTAAAGCAAAAATTTGCTTACATTTTATATTTTTGTCTAAAAACTAAACTTATGCTCCTAGGTCAATTTGCTCATCAAGTAAAAAACATTTCAATTTAAGAATTTTTAGATATTTTTACTGAAAACTAAGACAAAAATACTAAGAAATATTTTTCTTGAAAATCATTTTTTTGCAGTGTACACTTTTACACTGCAAAAATGACTTTCTTATTTAGTATTTTTGTCTTGTTTTCGGTAAAAATATAAAAAAATTCTTAAATTAAGATGTATTTTCTTGTTGAGCTACATGACCTAGAAAAATAGGTCTAGTTTTTAGACACAATTAAAATTAAATTGATTAAAACAAGCAAAAAAATCTGCCAATGGAATAAGAAAAAAAATATTGAAACACTTAATTCAAGAAAAAATTTCTTAATTTGTTTAAAGCAAAAATTTGCTTACATTTTATATTTTTGTCTAAAAACTAAACTTATGCTCCTAGGTCAATTTGCTCATCAAGTAAAAAACATTTCAATTTAAGAATTTTTAGATATTTTTACTGAAAACAAGACAAAAATATTAAGTAAGAAAGTCATTTTTTTCATTGTAACTCTTTCCCCACCATTATCGAGTTACCTTGTCAATTAAGAGAATTTTTTAAAGAAAAATACCATATTTAAGATATTATAAGCAGAGAAATTTTTTTAGATAGGATGAAACGTTTTTTTCTGTTTTATTTTATTGTTTGTTTGAAAGCAGAGGGTCTGTTCTTTCATTTGATAATTTCGTATGTTTATATATTTTTAGAAGAAAATTTCCTGAATTTTTCCATTTTTTGAAACTTTTGTGAAAATCTCAAAAAATGCTGGTGGGCAACTTTTCGAAAAATTTTTGGGGGGGAATGAGTTAAGATATTTATTGCAGTGGTTCTCAAACTGGGGTCCGGGGCCCCCAGGGGGGCTGCGAGATGGTGTAAGGGGGGCCCCAGTTTGATGACATTTTATAAAATACATTAATTTATCATGAATTCTGTGTAATTAAACCTAAAAAACAAATAAGCCAACTAGCCAACAGCACTACTAGGTATAATTTATTATGTTTTGTTTTATTAAAATGTTACATTTTAGAACTTTTTTGTCCAAAATTTTTATTTCGGGGGGCCGCGAAGGAATGCACCTTACACAAGGGGGTGCGCACGCTGAAAAAGTTTGAGAACCACTGATTTATTGGACATAAATGCAAACCACTGTGTTTCAGGGAATCTTGGTTTTATTCAAATATACACAAAAAATGCACAGAAAAACAAAAACTCACAAGTAATCTAGCATGACTAAAATTTGATCTGTTATTATATATATGAGGAGCTTAGATGCAAAAGCCACTAAATGCCACTTCCATAAACAATTAGATAATGATATTAATCTAATACTCTCAGCAGGTATTATACATTCATTAAATACTTTCGCTTCAAATCTGCTTAATCCTAGCCTCGCATCTAGAAATACCTGTTTGTTGGCAAAATCCATTTAAAGCTTGACAAAAAAATTGTTGAACCTCTTTTTAATTCTTCTCAAAACTGAGCATCAGTTTATAATTTGAACATACAGATAACAACTAATGCATCTTTAATAAAATATTTGAAGAAAGAGCAAAGATGTCAGTTGTTCAAAGATAGACATCACTTTGTATTTTATAAACAAAATTTACAAAAGCTTTACAAATGTATAATTGTATAACATGTATAACAAACATTTATTTAAAAAACGTTTAACAATTTTTTAGTAATGATGATTAAAATTTATTAAAACAAACAGCTGCCTTTAATGCTACATTTTACGAAATGATCACATTATCTTGAGTTTTTCAACACGTACAAAGTCAGTCGGCTGTTTTTGGACATGCAGGTGCCAGACACACAAAGAATCCCTCAGATTCACTCTATTGAAAGCAAAGTAACACAATCACAACTATGGTAAAAAAAATGCACAACACAGAATATGATTTATATTATAAAAAGAAATGTCACCTGTAGATTCTGGTGGCAAATTGAAGGGTGTTTCTCCTCAGCCAGGTGACCGCGTACACATCTTCCGAAGCGATGGAGACAGACGTGATCTGTTGGGGAACAGGACTGATGACATGATGGTGGTCTGAGAACCAGACAGCTGGAGCACGTCGTGTGCTGGCAGTAACCTCCGCATTCACGCTTCTCCATTGACACAGACCTGCAGTGTTTAAATACGTTAGGTTACTTGAAAATGACATTGGAATAGAAGTGAGCAGAGGCGCCATGCCCATTCAAACTGAGGGGGCACGTGCCCCTTGGTTTTTTTGAGCCAAATGGATTTTGCATGCAACCTCAAAATCAAAGTTAATCTGTTATTTCACTTTTAATGTGTTTAATATGCACAATATTATCAATTCTGAGCTGCATCCTTGTCACTTTTCGGAGATTTTCGCCGTTTTGATCGTGTTACATTACTTTATTCTGGCATCGCTTCAGACAGCGCAGTCGCAGACGTCATCAACGTCTGAGCGCGCTCACGGGCTCTTGCTGCTGCATTTTGCTATCTGAGGAATTTAAACGCTCACAACATTTCCAAACCCCAATAAGGTAATGTGCAGTTAACCTTCTCTGTGTAGAAAATTTATGGTTTAAAATGTGACCGTCTCGACGTTATATTCAAGATTAATCTTGGTACAACGCCAAAGTTCGTCAGAGTTCACGGGGGTGCGGAATCACACATGCTCACATATGAGGTAAAATTTGATGCAATAATGCGTTCCTCTAATAATTTTATCCACAAATATTTTTAAATCATTATTGAACATTAAAATCAATTACGTGGCCATAGCTTATGTCATTTTCGTTGTTTATAAGCTTTATGGATTTAAAATTACATTATTTTAATGCAAATGCATTAATGACACAATTAAACAACAAGTCATTTATTAAAACTTAAATAAATAAAACATGCTGTTTCAGATGTAAATATGATACCAATATGTCATTATTCCTATTAAAGTGTATTTGATATGAAAGTAAGTCAACACTTTTATTTTGGAGGTTTTTGCATGAAAGCAGGGGTGTTCAGATTGTTAAGTGCCATTGAAAAGACTGAAAGCTCGTTTGATATCTGTGTATGCACAAATTTCTGTGAGCTGTGCACACTGTGCCCCCTTAAAACATGGTGCATGACGCCCCTGGAACTGAGGATGAAGTTTCCAAACAAACATAGCTTTTAATTCAAGGCAAAGAGCAGATATGGAGAAATCCTTGCAGCAGTTACCTTGCAGAGCAGATCTCATTGGGGTTCGCCTGGCAGAATTCCCACGTGCAGTCGGGTCGACAAGAATTCTTATTGAGAACCTCAAGCACTGTTTGGACAAAAAGACAGATGTTCATTAATTGTGGACAAACCTAACCGTTGAGAGGAATTAACCAAAATGTCCAGATTTGGCCCAACAACTCAGCATAGATTAACTTTACTTGTGTTCCTGTATGCACCCTGTCACTGGGGCTATACCTTTTAAAAAGCTCCTAGTATGTGCCATTATGTACAGATATGTATAGACTGCAAAAAATGTTTTTCAAGAAAATCTGCCAATGGGGTAAGACATTTTTTCTTGAATTTAGTGTTTAAGAAAAATGTTCAAGATTTTTTTGCTTACCCCATTGGCAGATCTTTTGCTTGTTTTATGCATAAAATCACTTAAGTTTGATATTTTTGGCCTTAAAATTAGAAATATTCTTGTGGGTAGTTTTGCTCATCAAAAAAAAGGATTTTAATTTATATTTTTTTCTTAAAAATCTTTTTTTTGCAGTGTATAAGGGTACTAATATGTACAAAGGTGTACTTATTGAAAGAATACAGACCCAGTGACAGCTTGGGTACACATTTTGACAATTTTTTCCCTGACACAAACTGATAAAATGTAAGTTACTTTAGATAAAAGAGTCTGCCAAATGCAAATGTACTTTAACGTCCATATTTTATCAAACCAATTTTAAGCAACCCAGCATTTTGTGTAATATCAGAGAAACCTAATCACATTTTCAGGAAAAAATATAGCTTTGTAGGTCAAACCAGACTATAAATTCAATTGAAACCCATAAAATATGGATGTAGTTTCTATAGAAAAGGTTGTGGATTTCATCATCATCTTGATAAGGACAATCAGAGCTTCAGTTTTATGAGAAACATCAAAGGGATCCTTGAGAGCCGTATCTCTTTTCACAGTTCATAAATGAGATCAACCTTGATACGAGCCAACAATACAAACATGTACTAATGCAGTAAATCCATAGGAAAGTGCAAGTTATTTATCATGCACAATTCACACCTTCAGGTTTTGTTTTTTGTAATAGATTAGACTTGTACCTGATTTGCAGGTTCCCTTGCGTTCCACTTCTGGTTTGCTCTCTTCACCCTCTTGGTAAACGCACACCAGACCTTCATTGCATTTTCCCAGATAGTCCCATGTCCCTCCGCAGGTTTCTCCTTCAAGTTTTGCACAGGCTGGGCAACAACCACAAATCCCCGTGGTGATGCCACCTCCACACTGGAGCTTCAGCGCTTTACGAGGAGAGCAATGAATGCGTTCACAAGGGGGACAGTGCAAGGCCTGGAGCACTTGCGGTCCAAGACGAGCGCTCTCCAAGGTGGCCATCTTCACAGCCAGTACTGGCCACAAAATTACCAAAATCGAGAAGATGCATGGACTCATTATTGCGCTCAACAGTACGACTTTACCTCGAGGCCAATCGTTTATATAACGGTCCTCGGGTATAAGACCACACACATCAAACGTATAACCTCATACGGATGTACCTCCTCCCTTTCTGACAACCAATGAATGATGGGGTATGACAGTATGCGTTGGTCAAGTCTGAATTAGCTGTTAATTATCCCTCAAGTCTTATCTTTACAATCTCTTTTGTTTTCTTTTTGTCTTAAAACAGATTTTTTTTCTTTTGAGCACTTTTAGATAAGTCGGGAAATGACTGGACCCTTTGTGGATGGATCACGTGACCAAAAGAGTGGGGGGGAATTCAGGGTGTGATCAAGATAATCGTTCACAAGTAACAAGGACAAGATTATGACATTGGCAGGTTATCTGAGAAGACTTTTTTGTGCGAGTTTTGTTAAAAGGTGGTGTGGTTGCAATAAACCAACCCTTTCATCTGGATAACTGTCAGTACAGTTGCAAGGTGTCTCAAAGGTCCTGGATGCATTTCTACCCTAGACTGCACAATATTAGTGTAATTGCCTCATAAAATCTTAGTTCTGGGTTATTATATTTAAAGGGGACATATCATAAAAATCTGACTTTTTCCATGTTTAAGTGCTATAATTGGGTCCCCAGTGCTTCTATCAACATAGAAAATGTGAAAAACAACAACCCAGTGACTTAGTTTTGGTAAAACGTTCTCTGCAAGCATGTGAAAAATAGGTAATTGAAATTTGGCTCCCTTTGTGATGTCAGAAGGGGGTAATACCAGCCCTTAATCTGCACTATCCAACCACATCACTGCCATTTAGTGCAGAGATCAGCTCATTTGCATTTTAAAGGACACACCCAAAAACGGCACATTTTTGCTCCCACCTACAAAGTGGCTATTTTAACATTCCATAATAAATTATATATATGATATTTTAAGCTAAAACTTCACATTTGTACTCTGGGGACACCAAAGATTTGTTTTACATCTTAAAAAAAGTCTTGTGAAATTTCCCCTTTAAAAAAAAATGCTGGGTTATTTTCAACCCAGCATTGGGTCCAAAAGGGACAAACCCATCACGTTGGGTTTTAATTTAACCTATGCTGGGTTGTTTTAACCCATTGTTGGGTCAGATATAAACATTTGCTGGGCTAATTTAAACCCAGCGGCTGGGTTTGTCCTTTTTTGAACTAACGCTGGGTTGAAAATAACATTTTTAAATGTAAATGAACTAAGATTTATTAGTATTTATTTGTACTTATTAAGTATTAGTACAAAAAATCAAGTTATGTTAACTTGATTGCTGAAGTAAAGACAACATTAGGTTTACAGTGTCGAAAGACTAAAAGTACAGTAAATTAACACTGAATTTACAAAATTCATGTACACAGTGAAAAAACAATAAAGAAATTAACCAATATTTTTTTAAATATTTGACCCAACAATGAGTTAAATCAACCCAGCATAGGCTAAATTTAGTGCTGGGCAGATTAATTGCATACAAAATAAAAGTGATTTTTGGCATAATATATGAATGAGTGTAATTATTATGTATATATAAATACACACACATTGCATGTATTTAAGAAACATTTACATGTGTATATATATATATTTATTTATATTTTATATATATCAAAAAAACTCTAAAACGAATATATGCATGTGTGTGTGGTTAAATATACATAATAATTACACACAGTACACACACATATTATGCAAAAAAATTACTTTTATTTTGCATGCAATCAATTGCCATTAATCTTTGCCCAGCACTAGTTAAATTACAACCCACCTGGCTGGGTTCGTCCCTTTTTTACCCAACATTGGGTTAAAAATAACCCAGTTTTTTGTGTAGTCAGCCAATCACATTAGTACTTACATGCATCATGGCTGGCACGGTGAGGTGCATGTTCGCAGATATGTTAAACAGTGCAAAAAGAAAAAAAAAAGAACAAACTATTCACAGATTTTAAGCAACTTTTATTAAATTAGACCTTTATAAAACAGCACAGAGTCCTATGGTCAGCTTTCAGTCTCTTTGAAGCATGTCTATCACACAGAAAATTGAGAGCCAAACAATGCCTGACCCCATATCAGTCCCTTATATATCAGCAGACAATCTCAACCCTTGAGATCGCACCAATTTCCTTGCTGGCTTGGTTGAGGTCAAACGAGTAACTGCATAATGTGTTGCATTGAAAACTTGAGTCGTGTTTGTAAATATTTGTATAATTTGCTCTGGAAAAATTCTGAGGTAATCCTAAATAATGCTGCAATGCATCTTTGAAACCTCTGCACAATACTTTTGGTCGTATACTTTATGAAATGCATCATGAGCTACAAATGTCAAAGTGTTATTTTCTGTTTAAGACTTTATTAGGCTTAGATAAAGTACCCTACGCTCTAGGTTCAGATACCGAAATCATCTAAGAACAGAAAATAAACATCTGATTGTAGACATGATTTTTAAACCTTCTTGTCAACTAGTTTGCAAAAGTATCATCTTGTTCAAATTTTTAAAGAAACGCTGGCTGTAATTTTTTTTTATTAATCCAATGACATCGACAGGTTCTGAAATTTGCATAGAATGGCATTTATTTAACAAATAGCAGTTTTTGAACAATAACACTCCGTTCATATTTGTCTGAACTGTCCAATGATTAAACTACACCGCTGTTTGACACTCGCTAGTGTTCACATTTGAGGATTTAATGTTGCACGATCTGCTACTATTCCGACAAATGTTGCCTTAAAGTCATGACCGATCAGAAAAATAACGTAGTTATTTAATTCTCTGTATAAATCTCTTCAAAGGGATATTGTGCATTTCGTGGGATGGAGTTCAGAGTTTTCTAGCATGGTTCTGGTAACGGGCCTGACAGTGGGGTAAGGTCATGCTGTTAAGGTGTATGGTTCAGCAATCGGCAAAAGTTATAAGTCGGTTAAGCCATGGTCACATAAAATCTTCATAGTCTTGTGCATAACCGCCATCAAACTCTCCGTAATCTGCAAGGTCATCTTTCAACTTTGCTTTTAATCCTCCTCCTGGTAAAACTCCCTTCTTTTTCTTTTTACCTTTGTTTGCCTGCTAACACACAAAAACAAATAATTGCAAAAACAATAACTATTGAAACGAATGCAAGAAAATAACATTGAAGTTTGCATTAAAGTGCACCCCTTTCATTGCACAAAAAACAACGTTATTTTGTGTATTTGGTATAATACAATGTGTTTGCGTGGTTTATGGTTAAAAAAACAATATTTTCCACACACCATACATTTTTGTAGCTCCAGATTTCCCTCTCTTCCTGAAACGCACTGATTTTGTACAAAATTCATTGATTTGTACAAGTGCTGTGTATTTGATTGGCCAGCTAATCTGTACGTTGTTATTGGCCTGAATACCTCTGACGTCAACCGGAAATGTGACGCTCCTTACCATATTTGAAAGATTTGCTCACAATGCAATGCTTACAGGAGTTAATTTACAGTCTGAGTCCCAAGCGGGAGAAATTATGATAATGTCTGTCTTCTCTACATCACCAATCACAGGAAGTAAACTGTTGCCTATAATCCATGTGTTTGTTGTAGTCCAAGAAAAGAGATTTACGTTGGAGACGATAACTCGCGTTATCATTTACTTTGTACCTTTTGCATATCTTTAACGTACTAATACACACTTACACACCAAAGGAAATGTAAAATCATGAATCGGACCATAGGGGCTTTTTAAATTTTGCGCTAATTGTATATACGTACATATAATATCAAACATGCCTAAAAATACCAACGCACAAAAAACATGACTGAATCAGATCACCTTAAAGGAATATTCCATTTTCTTAAAAGAAAAATCCAGATAATTTACTCACCACCATGTCATCCAAAATGTTGACGTCTTTCTTTGTTCAGTCGAGAAGAAATTATGTTTTTTGAGGAAAACATTGCAGGATTTTTCTCATTTTAATGGACTTTAATAGAGCCCAACATTTAATACTTAACTCAACACTTAACAGTTTTTTTTCAACGGAGTTTCAAAGGACTCTAAATGATCCCAAACGAGGCATAAGGGTCTTATCTAGCAAAACGATTGTCATTTTTGACAATAAAAATAACAAATATACACTTTTAAAGCACAACTTCTCATCTAAATCCGGTCCAGCGCGACCTAACGTAAATGCGTAGTGACGTAGGGAGGTCACGTGTTACATATATAAAACGCACATTTGCGGACTATTTTAAACAATAAACTGACACAAAGACATTAATTAGTATCAGTTGACATACAACAACGTAGGAACGGACCTCGTTCTCAACACTTGTAAAAACTGGGGCGGAGTTTCGCGTTCGTCCTCTGTGACCTCTTGACGTCAGGATGTATTGCGTGGGGTCACGTTGGCGCATCACGACCGGATTTAAACGAGAAGTTGTGCTTTAAAAGTGTATATTTGTTATTTTTATTGTAAAAAATGACAATCGTTTTGCTAGATAAGACCCTTATGCCTCGTTTGGGATCATTTAGAGTCCTTTGAAACTCCGTTGAAAAAAACTGTTAAGTGTTGAGTTAAGTATTAAATGTTGGGCTCTACTAAAGTCCGTTAAAATGAGAAAAATCCTGCAATGTTTTCCTCAAAAAATATAATTTCTTCACGACAAAGAAAGACATCAACATTTTGGATGACATGGTGGTGAGTAAATTATCTGGATTTTTCTTTTAAGAAAATGGAATATTCCTTTAAGGCCTGAGTATACTTTGTTGTACATGCACAGCCATATAAGTAACTTCAATTGAATCGTATGTGTAAACCGTTCAAGAGATGCGAACTGCGTAAAATTGCAATACCTCTGCTGGCCGGTTATTGCGATTACAAAAATATGAGAGCGTGTGTACAGTAGGCTTCTATTTGTGTCCCACATACACATAACAAGTGAAATATATTTAAAACTTTTACAAAACTGGACATGCTCAATAATTGTCATCAACTAAAGAAATAAAAAGATTTGTACAGCCTAATAGTGCGTAACAGCAAACTTGGCAATAAAACAACAATCGACTGGCAAAAAAATTCGATTTCATACCTTTTCTTGCTTCTGCTTTTCACTTAGTAACACAGTGAGCGAGTTGTTAATTTTCTTCAAGTCATCAATTTCCACTGAAAGACAAATTTCATATGTTAAGGACAATGCTTCTTGGCATAGGGATGTGATTCATAAAGTATCAATATTACTAAAAGCTTAAAGCATACTTACATGAAAGACAAAGGTCCCTAAACAGTGATTCTAAAAAGCTGGAATAGTGTATAGACTTTTCATATGGAGAAATTTTTTCTTTTAGCAACCGCTCAAACTCTGTGAAGTCGTCTTTTGAAGAGGGGCTTATAGCATCAATTCCTGTAACATTATTTGATACTACACCTGATAAAAGAATGCATAATGTTATTATCTAATTTACACATCACAACTTAAGATGTACTGACAGATCACTTACCAAAAGCCTCTTTTGCTAGCTCCAAGTCTGAATCCTCCTGTAGTTTTTTTATTTTGAGTTTCTCTGCCAGCTCCTCTTCTGGTGTCAGTTTATCGTCTTTTGACTCATCTAACTGTTTAAAGTCAGAAGTCATTATTAGTCACTTACCTTGACTATATTCTTTGCAAATTTACGCTGTGATGGGTTAAATTATTATACAGTTCAGAAAGGTCATATAAAAGGGAAAAAACGTGTCAGCATCATGTACACTTACTCGTTTTTTGAGCTCCTCTGCTTTTTTCCTCTGTAAACTTTCCTTCTCTTTTATTTTGTCACTAAGTTTCTTCTTTTCTGTAGGTTTTGTCTCTGTAAATGATAAACACATAATTAAACCACTTCCACAACCTTGATGAAGTAAAGTCAAAGGTGACAACAACTAGGGATGGGCAATCTGACGATTTTATATCATGATCGATCAATCGATCTTATAGACATCCACGGTCTACTTTTTAAGAGAATCGTATAGATTGTGATCTCTGTTATTATAAAAGTTGTAACATTAACATTAAAGTGTTTCTTTACTGCACCTGTCTTTTCCTCCACCGTATCCTTCACCTTTTCCTCCTCCTTTTCTTCCTCTTCATCATCATCCCAATTATCCTAGTTGAAAAAGAGCAAACAAAATCATGAATTCTAGACCTGTCAATATGTTTATGATGACATTTATTTGAGTTATGTCTCTAAAATACACTATTACTTACCAGGCCCTGTTATACACCTATTAACAAGTATTTAAAACAGATCCTTCGGCCCTACATTAACTTTATATTTATATAACAATAAGGATTATGAACTTATGACTGTCTTTAAGAGGGTGCACGCACTTCTATGTTATTAACTGGTTATAAATGTATATCCCACCATGCTGTCAGTCAAGAGTTAGCAAGAGTAGTTAGCCTCAGTTAGCCAAGAGTAACATATGGGCAATAAAAACGTGTTTCATTATTTAATAAACACATTCATTGTTGTGTAAATAATAAACAAGCCGTCGGTTACTAACTTTCACTTCGTCATCTTCATCTTCGCCCTCCCATTTGTCATGAACTGCCGCCTTTTTAGCTGGCTCTTCGAGCTCGAAACTATCAGCATCTGGACAGAAAACAGAGAATTTACTAGCCTTAATCTATGTGAGCCGTTTTAATAAATATACTTTATTATGTTGTTCATGTTTATGTGTATCAATATCGTAATACGTTAGAAATAACGGTGAAGTTTAGAATAATTCTCACCCCAAGAATCGGCGTCCTCCATTATGTGATAGCGCTGAGGGAACGAAAGCGTGAAGCTGAACACACGACTGGAGGAAGAGTTGCGTTCATATCAAAATAAAAGTCCTCAATTACACTGATTTATGTCACTGTTCGTTTCCTGCCAAGTTACAAGTTAGTTAGTAACAGAAAACTGTGCATGATTCTACAGATTAAATCGTAATCTGAATTTATTCCACTTGTATGTGAAAATGTTATTTATTTTACAAATAGATGTTTAAATAGTAACTCATAGAATTCCTCTATTTTTCGATTTTACATGTATATTAAATAATTAAGTTAAAATTATATAATAACTATATAAAAATAATACTTATTTTCGAATATAAGTTAAATGAACAAGCATAAGACAGAAGATGTAAAGATTTGTTGCATATTGAAGGATACAGTGATTTCATAAGAGAGCATTGTTTTGGTCATGTGATCATTCGTCATACACTACAGTAAAAAAACAGTAATTATTGTTTATTATTGTATATTGTGTACTTTATCATTTACGATTCATAAAGGAATCTGTTATTTGATGTAAAAAAAAATATTTTACAAAAATGTAAATACATTTTAAAAAGTTTGATTACATTTTCTTGTGTTTTAAATGCTTTGTTTTGTTTACTTCTAGTACTGTAGTGCTTTACACAGAAAGTAAAATATATATTAGTTTTTTTTTCTTGCGGAGATGTTTTGTTCTGTCTCTTTAAAAACTCACAATGCAGGTGACTGATTGTGTGTCCCTGTCCTGGGATGCTGCTGAGGGTGTGTGTGAGTAAGCTCATGCATGCTCCTCAGAGTCAGCATCTGTGCTTTTGAATATTATGGCTTGACATTTTGTTTATAAATGTCGTAACAATACCACGACTAATACAAATTTGGCTGAGCGACCCCAAACTGGCTCCGGTAAGTACTAACGTTACGTTTTCAGTTATCTTTTTTAAGATTTTAGTTGTGCCACCCTTGATTAAAGCAAGTCCGTTTTATATTAACCGCACTTGTAGAAACGATATATTATACATAAACACTCATCATGCTTAATCTCATTTTCGTGCAGGTTGTGGGCACGCGCATGCACGGGATGTTTCATTGACGATGAAACGGAGGAGATCTCACGCGTCGTATTGTTTGTTTTTAGCGGTGTAAGATAGACAAAACATTTTTTATAATAACGTTTGAAAAAAAATAAGAGTGTTCGGTCAACGCTTTTATTTGACCAGCCCTGTATTTGTAAAACATTTGGGGTCGATGGATGCAGTATTTCAGTCTCGAAATAATGGTGACGTCAGAACCGCTGGATATGACGCTTATTTGGCGCTAAAGGATCGGTTCATAAAGAAACTTTTATTAACCTTTACATTCAGAATAGAAATAGTGTGTTTGTGAAGCTTTTTGTACCATAGTTGGCTGTTAACATGTATTTGCAAAAACGTTTCTAAAGTGTGTTTTCAGGCATTGCTTGTGACCAAAAGCAAGTGTTCAGAAAAATGCATTTGCATTTAGATGAGGCAGCAACACTGCTGAACAAAACAGCTAACACCAGGGTTAGCTGGTCTTGGCTGGAAGTAAATGGTTTAAGATGGTCTTCCAGCCTGGCCAGCTAAAAGTGGTCAAAATTGAGCCAATCAGTTTGGGTGGGTTAAGTAGTTTTTTGGTGGGTATTCTTGAAATATCAGAAAATGTAAAAAATCTGGAAAGCTGTGGCCTTGGGAATTCTCCATTATGAATCACATGGAGAAAGCTCTTGGTAAATTTATTTGCAAGCAATAGCTGAAATTAAAAGAGCGCCAGTGCAGCTTCGACCAAAAGCACATTTCAGCTTAGGTTTGCTGTTTTTCTCTAACTGTGCGTTCACACCAGATGCAGAAGAGGCGAAAAACACCCTACTCGTGTGTATTTGGACGTTTACTCGCTTCATTCGCGTGTGAAATAAATTCTAGTCATTCGAGACATCCACTCATAAATTCGCATCATGCGAGGGGCTTACATAGCTAAAATTGAGTAAACTTACCTATACCTGTAAACTTACTTATTGTTCGACCTCCTCACTCACTTTCTTTTAAACAAGATCCTTTTAATTCCTGTAAAAGTACGAAGATGTCTCGTGTAGCAATGATGATTGTCCTCCATTGTTCGCTCGCTTCCTGTAATCACGTCACTGCTAGAGCAAGCTTCTGATTGGTTAATGTGGCGCGAAAATCCACCAAAGTTTAGATTTTTCAGCTCGCACGGATCACGCGGCAATGCTCAATTTGCACAGAAATGCGCCATTCGTACCGCACCATCCGCACTTAGCATGCCACAGGATGCCAGTTCGCGTCTTTGCATTGACTTAACATGTAAATCACTCGCGCTTGCTGCCTCTTCCGCGTCTAGTGTGAATGCACATTAAGGTCTGGGCCAGTTATTATACCTGAATACTTTGAGGCAACCTCAGATCGATAAATATCGTCATGATGACCCCCATTTTCAGTATCGTGTAAAACCTGGATGATTTCAAACTAAAACCAGGTCATTTCTGGTTAAAAAAGTCTAATAAGTCGCATAATCAAAATCGGGAAGCTATAAGCTTTCTTCCCACCACAAGGGAATTTGATGCCTCTCTTTCAGATCCCTGTAGTGAAATATCAGCATGTTTCCTGCTGATGCTCATTGCTGAACTGCACAGATCTGTCCTCCTGATGCTATGTTTTGTTTGGATGTGGTTGTGTTTTCGTCAGGTGTTTTAATGCATCTCAGTGTGCATTCTCCCTAATGTGAAAAATACACAATGTTGTGCCAGTTTGGTGTGAATCCATATTAAAAACTTAAGGCATTTTAGATAAACTTCTTATTCATAAATCAAACAGGTGTTTTCTTTAGTAGGAACATCAGCGAGTTTCAGACTTACTTGTTCTTACAGACTTGAGTCTGAATATAAAGTTACCTATCACTCAATTTTCTCACATTTGGTGTTTGGAAAGTAATATTATAAACTAATTTGTTCAAACTTTGTTTCAGGGCTGACTGAATCCCACTTGTGTGGGTCTGACGAAGCCTGTTATGGCTGTCAGAAGAAAGCAAGGCCCCAAAGCTTTTCTTTCAGAGCTGTACCCTTCGGCATCCGACATTGTGTCTGAGGGACCTGGAAAACTTTCCGGACATGGAGAAGATCCAAATCCTAAGGAGCCAGGGGAAATTCAGCCAACTTCACCCAGGTTTTGTCCAAGTGAGGGATCTGGGGATGAATCTGTCCGAGGAGAAAGCCCTCCTGATTTTGACAGCATGGAGGAGGACTCGATGTCTGAATATGATAATGTGGGATCTGGAAAGGAGGAAGAGGGGGAGCAGGATTATGAGGAAGATCTCCAAACCGAAGCAGACAGAATGACATACTACGTCCACCGCTGCCCTGAAGACGAAAGTTACATGGAAGGAATGGACTGTCATGAAGAGCCAGATGGTGCTGAGGGTCCCAGCACATCCAGGCGCTTCAGAGATCACTCCAAACCAGAGATTCGGGGGCACTCAAAGGGTTTGTGTGAGGTAGAGCAAAAAAACACATCAACGTTGGTCTACAAGCATCCTGAGGCCACTTTTGTGCAAGCCCCCATGGCTGAGGATGAGGAGGACGAGACTGAGGAAGAGGACAGTGAGGAAGAAGACGATGGGTATTTTTTCTATGAAGGTAAAGATGCTGAGCAGAACAACAATGAGATCCGCCATAAAGGTGATAATGGCTTACCGCAAGAAAGCAAACGACATTCCCAAGATTCCAGTTGTGGTCAAGTTGGACAAGAAAACGATGCAGTTAGGGACCATAGAAGGAATCAGGAAAACACTAAACAATCCAAGGACATCACTCCAGAGTCAAGTTGTCTTCATAGAGAAGGAATGGGAAGGGTTAGGGAAGAGTCCACTACTAAAAATCGGAAAGATTGTGATGTCCTAAAAGCCAGAGGAGGCAAAGTGGACCCCGCATATAAGCCAGAAAGAGAACACAATAAAGACAGGGTTTACCAGGATGACAGTGGGGTCACTGTGAAAGCTAAATATGTGGATTCTGGGGACAGGGTTTGGAAAAAAAGACATTTAATAAAAGACTACAGAGATGATAATAGGGACAGAGATGAGAAACATTCACATCAAGACAATAATAGCAAAAATAGAGGACGACAGCAGCCTGCTTATAGTCACAAACCAGAGGGTGGGAAAGAGAAGCGAAACGTTGATGTTGACAAAGAAAAGGTGGAAAACCAAGCTAAGGCCAAACCGAAGGTTGCGCCACAAAACTCAGGGAGGGACAAAGATGCAGCTCAACACACAAATGATGACTCCAGAACTTCAGCAGCTTTATCCTGCAGGAGAAACAGCCAACAAAAAGCCCATGATAACACATCTGTGCAGTCTCCAGACAAACAGTTGCCTCAACCCAATGAGGAGAAGTCAAGGCCTATTCAGGAACAGGTAACAGTGAATTCAAGCAGTCTTGCTTTTAAGACGGGGTGCAGAATTTCTTAAAAACGCTTTGTCAGGTAGTCGGGCCGTGTACCAAAACACACTTGTAGCCAATCATCAGTAAGGGGCGTGTCTACAAACTGACATCGTTGACTGGGTTGCGTATGTGTGGGGCGGGTCTATCAAAAGAAGGTCCTGATTCTATTGGGGTAGGGGCGTGTTTGTTTAGGTGATTTCAAATGTCAACATTGGCTTTCAGAGATCATGCACCCCGCCTTTAAAGGGATAGTTCACCCAAAACCCGAAAACTTCATGCCGTTTTATTCCCCCTTTTTTTCTTTGTTCTTTAGAACAAATGCAGATTTTTTTTGTTTTGGGTTTTCTGGATACTATGAGAGTGGATGGTGACCACCTCTTTAAGCTTCAAAATGACTCAAAAGTGTTAAACAAATAACTCCACTTGACCCGTGCTGTATATTGTGAGAAGGCATACATAAGGGTTTGGTGAAAACAAACTAAAATATACTGTTGTTAAGGCTGTTTTAGGATGTTTTGTTTTAATGTGAAGGAACTGAAACAACGGGGATATCCACAACAAGAGGAGTAAATGTCTTCAGGACACTTAAAGGGGACATATCATGAGAATCTGACTTTTTCCATGTTTAAGTGCTATGATTGGGTCCCCAGTGCTTCTATCAACCTAGAAAATGTGAAAAATTAACAACCCAGTAACCTAGTTGTGGTAAACCATTCTCTGCAAGCATGTGAAAAAAATAGGTCATTGAAATTTTGCTCCCCTTGTGATGTCAGAAGGGGATAATGCCGCCCCTTAATCTGCACTATCCAACCACGGCACTGCCATTTAGTGCAGAGATCAGCTCATTTGCATTTAAAAAGACACACCCAAAAACGGCACATTTTTGCTCACATCTACAAAATGGCAATTTTAACATGTTATAATAAATTATCTATATGGTACTTTGAGCTAAAACTTTACATACATACTCTGGGGACACCAAAGATTTATTTGACATCTTAGAAAAGTCTTGTAAAATGTCCTCTTTAAAATATATGACACAAGTCGAGAGGAGTTATTTTTATTTTACAGCCTTTGGGTCCATTTGAAGCTTAAAGGGTTTTCTGGGACAGAAAGGTTAAGTGGATGGGGACCGTCACTGTCACTTTCATATTAACCAGAAAATGCAAAACAACACTTTTAACTAAATCTGCTTTTAGATTCTGAACAACAAAGAAAGAGATTGGGGGTTCAAACGATATGAGGATGAGTAAACAATGAAAAAGTTTTAGTTTTTGTGTGAACTATTCATTTTATAAAGGGTTTTACAACTTTTGGAAACATTTGAGTTTGGAGTCATCAAAATGCATGCTTATTAAAAAACACATTTAGAGGATAAATGAATTGGATACTAAAATGGCAAAAGTTATCAAATTTGAAACAGCAGAAATTTTTGGGGGGGCTCTTGAAATGTAACTTTTTAGTGTTGGCAAGTAGTAATCCATTCAGTTATCAATTTGGTTGCAGTATATAAGCATTAATGATAAGACCCAATAGCCCATACAAAACAATACAAAACAAAACAAAACATATTTACTTAAAAACTAGGGCTGTCAAAAGATTAATACAAAAAAAATGTTTTTTGCATAATTTATGTGTGTGACTGTATAATTATTATATATATATATATATATATATATATATATATATATATATATATATATATATATATATATATATATATATATATATATATATATAAATACACACACATTAGTTTGTATTTAAGAAACATTTACATGTAAATTTATATATTTTGATATATTTAATATTATAAATATAAATAAAAAATATACCTAAATAAAAATTTTCTTAAATTCATACATGTATGTGTGTGTATATATATATACATAATATATACAAACACAGTACATACACACATATATATTATGCAAACACAAACTTTTATTTTGTATGTGATAAATCGCGATTAATCTTTTGACAGCCCTATTAAAAACTCTTTGATCCACTTATATTTTGTACATTTTATATGTTATCAACATTATTCATGTCAGTTTTGGCCTTTATAAATTGTACACATAAGGGTATGTTATATCTCTTTTAAAATATTTCTTGCAGGGTTCCCTGAGCAGTCCTGTTGACAAAAGAACAGGGACACCATCTGCACAAAATAAAGAGGCAAGTAGCCAAACAGTTAGGTACTTAACAGTAACAGTATTTTCAATGTCTAAATTAATTTATTTCTGTCTCAGAATGCATCACATACTGCAAGATGTCACTTTGAAAGCAACCTTTAATCATGTATCCTTTGCTTTTTAGCCAATCCAGAAAAGTCCATCTTTCCCAAGCTTTGTGGATAGTAAGTTAGTAAACAACATTGTGTATCTGAATTTAAAATAATTCCTTTTAAGCTTAGCTGTGTTGCAATGCTACTTTAAGTTTGCCAACCTAAAAACATTAGTTCAAACTTCCGTTCAAGTCTTTGCATTTCTCGTTTTAGTCCCTGGTCCGTGTGAGCCAGAAGATCTCCTCAATGGGATCATCTTTGCTGCAAACTACCTCGGCTCTACCCAGCTGCTCTCCGACAGGAACCCGTCCAAAAGTGTTCGCATGAAACAAGCACAGGAAGCACTGGACTGTGTTAAGGTATTTTTAAAGATAATTTGGAGAATCTCATTAAAGGGATTTATGGTGGAAAATTGTGACGCAGTCTGACTCTGTAAATACCCAGCTAAAGTCATTTTTGTAATTTATTGTTTTCAATATTTTACATTTTGTGAAAATATAACCTTGATATCTTTAATACTGACTAAGTAAGATCAAAGATTGAAGTCAATGATTGAAATCGAATAACTCTCATTATTAGATTATGAGACTTTAAGCTGGATTTCACAGACAGGGTCACATTTATTTTAGATGAACCCTTAGCTGAATGGTTGATGTTTTTATGTCAGTCCACTAGATGATGCTGTAAGCTTTGTGTTATGGCTTTTAGTCTGTAGAGAGTGAAGCTCACAGCTTGACTGAGATCGACCTTTTCATCTCAACCAAGGCAATCAAAGTGCTTAATGCTGATACACAGGTAGGTAATGTTTTACAAAATCAACAACATTTTATGTAGAGGTGTATAATATATATATATATATATATATATATATATATATATATATATATATATATATATATATATATATATATATATATATTTGTATACACATATACATATATACATATACACATATACATATACAGCCGCAGAAAAAATAAGAGATCATTTCAATGGTCCTTTTCAGTTTTTCTAGATTTACTATTTATAGGTATGTTTTTAAGTAAAATTATAATTTTTCATTCTGTCAACTACTGACAACATTTTTGCCAAATTCTTAATAACATTTTTTATTTTTATTTGCATTTATTTACTAAAAATTTAAATTGGGAAAACAGTGTCAAAATAACAAAAAATCAGTACTTCAGTACTGCAGAGAAAACAAGTTCAAATTTATTTCTCAACAACAAAATACTAATGTTTTTACATGTATTTTAGGGAAAAAAATTTAATCTCTGATTTTTAGTCATATCTTTCATGGGTCTTGTCATGCTCCCAGTCTTTTACATTTGCTATTGGGTCACTTGGGTCACTCCCGAGGTTTGCTTTTGTTGAAATTCAACAGACACGGACTGAAATATTCACAAAAGATCTAGAAATGATGATTAAAGTCAATACTTTGGTGGTCTCTCTTTTTTCATATTGAAATATAATATTACTACACAGTGATCACTGCACTGGTTAGTGCTAATGTTAAGACATGATGCTGTAATGGTACACAGGTTTGAATCAGGTTTCCATTTTCTATACATTTCCTGTTGTGCTATCTTTTGAAAACACAAAATGCACGTGAATATATATGTTATAAAAGCAAAAATGATGAACATGATCTGATCCATACAGACTTCATTTCATTTTCCTGATCTCATAATAGGAAACGATGATGGATAACGCCCTCCGCACCATTTCGTACATCGCGGACATCGGTGATGTGGTGGTTTTAATGGCTCGCAGGCGTCTGTCTAACTCCTCTTCCCTCGACTGCACCGATTCAGGCCTCAGCGCAGAGAACAGGAAGCAGTACCGCATGATGTGCTATGTCTTTGAGTCAGAAGATGTGAGCTAAGACTCTGATCTTATTCAAAAATACTCAATAAAGTACATATGTTTTTACATATAGGGGCGGTTTCCCGGACAGGGCTTATTCTAGTACCACACTAAAATGCATGTTTGAGCTGCCTAAATTTAAAAACACCTTGCATTAAAATATATTAACATACACTCACCTAAAGGATTATTAGGAACACCATACTAATACTGTGTTTGACCCCTTTCGCCTTCAGAACTGCTTTAATTCTACATGGCATTGATTCAACAAGGTGCTGAAAGCATTCTTTAGAAATGTTGGCCCATATTGATAGGATAGCATCTTGGAGTTGATTTGTGGGATGCACATCCACGGCACGAAGCTCCCATTCCACCACATCCCAAAGATGCTCTATTGGGTTGAGATCTTGTGACTGTGGGGGCCATTTTAGTACAGTGAACTCATTGTCATGTTCAAGAAACCAATTTGATATGATTCGAGCTTTGTGACATGGTGCATTATCCTGCTGGAAGTAGCCATCAGAGGATGGGTACATGGTGGTCATAAAGCGATGGACATGGTCAGAAACAATGCTCAGGTAGGCTGTGGCATTTAAACGATGCCCAATTGACACTAAGGGGCCTAAAGTGTGCCAAGAAAACATCCCCACACCATTACCCCGTTGCATTAATGAGAAATTGAACAGGTGTTCCTAATAATACTTTAGGTGAGTGTATATCAGTGCAATTGTTTTGTCTGAAGATGCACAACAGTATTGTTTTTTGTAATGGTATGTTTGTAAAACTACTTAAATGTCCTAATATAACTAAGGCCTAGTCCTGGATTAATCTAAACCCTGTCTGAGAAACTGCCTCATAGTGTTTAACTTCAAAAGTTGCATAACAAAGCTGTACTAGTCTGTAAAGTATTCCTTTTTTGTGTTTTACTGTTTTCTACATAAAATCATCCTACGTAATATAAAGAACATTTTGGGAAAACAGAACCTTGATATCTTTAAATGGATAGTTCACCCAAAAACATGCATGCTTTCACTTTTAAGCTCTCTCGATTCGAGTCAAGCACACTCTCGCTCTGCGATGTCGTCACATTGTCAAGTATCTCCTCCACAGGCCCAGCTCATCGCACAGTCCATCGGTCAGGCGTTCAGCATGGCCTACCAAGAGTTCCTCCGAGCCAATGGGATCAACCCCAAAGACCTCAGTCAGAAAGATTACAGTGACATCCTGAACAAACAGGAAATGTATAACGACGACCTCATCCATTTCTCTAATTCTGAAAACTGTAAAGAGGTACAGAAACAAAGAGCCAATCTGTTTGCTGTAACTGTTTGCTTACTTGTTAGATATGTGTGATGCTCATGCATGATTTCTGAATTATGTCTATTAATGGTTTTTGTTTAATAATATCAGCTTCATCTTGAGAAGCAGAAGGGAGAGATTTTGGGTCTGGTGATCGTGGAGTCGGGCTGGGGCTCCATTCTGCCCACCGTCATCCTGGCCTGCATGCTGAACAACGGCCCAGCTGCCCGCTCGGGTAAACTCAATGTGGGCGATCAGATTATGGCCGTCAATGACACCAGTCTCGTAGGCCTGCCCCTCGCCACCTGTCAGAACATCATTAAGGTTTGATGTGCTTATGATTGTATGCGTTACTAGTACACCAGACTTTAACAATACGCATTATTTTACATATACATCTGTGATTGTATCTGTGCTTTAGGGTCTGAAAAATCACACGCAGGTCAAACTGAGTGCAGTAAGTTGCCCACCTGTAACCACTGTGCTAATAAAGAGACCGGATCTACAGTACCAGCTCGGCTTCAGCGTTCAGAACGGCATAGTATGTATCTAAAACCGGCTGCAATATGACGAACTGGGAAAAGGACATACATCCACTATTAAAGTAATCCAAAGTACTCCCATGGGTTAAAGGGATAGTTCACCCAAAAATGAAAATAATGTCATTAATGACTCACCCTCATGTCGTTCCAGCTCGTAAGACCTACATTCATCTTCAGAACACAGTTTAAGATGTTTTATATTTTTTCAGAGAGTTTGTTGACTCTTCATTGAAAAACTACGTACGGTATACTGTCCTTGTCCAGAAAGGTAATAAAAACATCATCAAAGTAGTCCTTGTGACATCAGTGGGTCAGTTAAAATGTGTTGAAGCATTGAAAAAACATTTTGGTCCCAAAAAAAATTATGACTTTATTGAGCATTGTAATCTCTTTCGCGTCTGTTGTGAAGCGCATGCGCGAGACTAAAGTCACGTGACTGCAGTGACGCGGATGACGTGTTATCCTCAGACATGTTTGCAAAGTTTTTTTTTTAAACTTACAGCGTGCGTCTCCCTCAAACTGTAAACGAAGCCCGGGCGCACAAAAAAAACAGCTGGGGTGCACCAGATAACACGTCAGCCACGTCACTGCAGTCATGTGACTTTAGTCTTGCGCATGCGCTTCACATCAGACGCGGAAGAGAAGACAATGCTGAATAAAGACGTAATTTTTGTTATTTTTGGACCAAAATGCTTCAACACATTCTAACTGACCCACTGATGTCACAAGGACTACTTTGATGATGTTTTTATTACACATGGACAGTATACCGTACGTAGATTTTCAATGAAGGGTCAATATGCTCTCAGACTAAATCTAAAACATCTTAAACTGTGTTAAGAAGATGAACGGAGGTCTTATGAGATTGGAACGACACGAGGGTGAGTCATTAATTACATTATTTTCATTTTTGGGTGGACTATCCCTTTAATATATGTCTCCTAAAGAAAAATAATACATTTGTGATAGACAACAATTCATATTTTTCTATATCTGGGTGAATTACATCCATTTACATCTATTTTGTATTAGCACAGTTGGGGTATTTTGCCATATCATGCCGTATTCGCAAGATTTAATAATCATCCTGTTGTTGATCTGACAGATCTGCAGTCTGATGCGTGGAGGTATTGCAGAAAGAGGAGGTGTGCGAGTTGGCCACAGAATAATTGAGATAAACGGACAGAGTGTTGTCGCTATGCCGCATGAGAAAATCGTACACACCCTGTCGGTATCTGTAGGAGAGGTACGTTATAACTTTTAAAGGGCACCGTTTATACAAAATTCACTTTTATGAGGTGTTTGGACATAAGTGTGTGTTGGCAGCATTGTTGGGGGTAACGCATTACAAGTAACGTGCATTACGTAATAATATTACTTTTCTGAAGTACTGAGTAAAGTAACGCAAGCTTAAATGTACACATTAATATTTGAGTTGTGCAAGTTACTTTTTTTGTTTCATTAATTTGATTTAAAAAAATGATTTACCGAATTAAACTAAACGTAGTCACATTATGCATAGGGCTGGGCAAAAAAATCGATTTTTCGATTAATCGTTTTTTAAAACGTGGTCGATTAAAAATCGATTCTCAAAGAGCAGAATCGATTTTTTTCATATTTATTTCCGCAAACATTGAAAGGAGGAATGGAAGCATTTTTGGATTTTGCAAGCAAGACGTGTTGTGGCTTTTAATTTCTTTTTATTAATTACCCACTTGTAAACTGCTGTTCACTGTTCTTTTTTATTAATATAGTATGTGTATTAAATCTATATTCATTAAGTTGAATCGAGAATCGAGTATAAAAACCTACCTGAGAACCGGAATCGAAAATTTTATCGAGAATCGGAATCGAATCGATTTGATAGCTTGTGAATCGAAATCGAATCGATCTGGAACATCTGAATCGATACCCAGCCCTAATTATGCACTCTATGCGTACACGCCTGTGTGGGAACAGTTTGAGTCAAAAACTGAGATGGCAGGCCAGAGCTCGACATTTTTGTGATGAAATATGCAATTTCTGAATGCAGAACTTTTCAGTCATAAAAAACACCTGCAAGGGCTGAAAGCTCAAGCCTCAGCCAAGAAAAAGTAATGCAAAAGTAACTAAAAAGTTTCCATGAAAAGTAAATAAGTAACACAATTAGTTAATTTTTTGGGAGTAACTTAATATTGTTATGCATTACTTTTAAAAGTAACTTTCCCCAACACTGGTTGGCAGTATGTGAACACAACCAACTTACAAAGAAAAAAATCCACCCAATCCTTCTGTTTTAATCTCTATTAAACCAAAGTGGTCTCTTTTGATTCTCTTGTGATGTCACACAGATAAAGCCCCGCCCATGGCTACTGACTGACATTCCTGCATTACCATAGTTTCCGCCCTCAGCGAGTTTACGCTGTCCGCCCCATATCTTAATAGTGAGATACTATCGTCTCAGACTGTATTTACAGGAATCAGATCTATTTTTATTAACCAAAAGCGCTCACTGTCTGTTGATAAGGGAGTGAGGAGCTGTAGCTCATTTGCATTTGAAGGATTAGTCCATTTTCTTAAAAAAAATCCAGATAATTTACTCACCACCCTGTCATCCAAAATGTTGATGTCTTTCTATGTTCAGTCGAGAAGAAATTATGTTTTTTGAGGAAAACATTCCAGGATTTTTCTAATTTTAATGAACTTTAATGGACCCCAACACTTAACAGTTTTAATGCAGTATCAGTTCTCAAACGAGGCATAAGGGTCTTATCTAGCGAAACGATTGACATTTTTGGCAAGAAAAATAAAAAATATGCACTTTTAAACCACAACTTCTCGTCCTCTTTCGGCTGTGTGACGAGCCAGCGCGACCTTACGTAATTGCGTTGAAAGGTCACGTGTTACATATATAAAACGCACATTTGCGGACCATTTTAAACAATATACTGACACAAAGACATTAATTAGTATCATTCCACATACAACAACGTCGGAACGGTCCTCTTTCTCCACACTTGTAAACACTGGGGCGTAGTTTCGCGTACGTCATCCGTGACCTCTTGATGTGATGACGTTACTTGAGGTTGCACTGGCTCGGCAAACGACAGGAGGAAAACGGGAAGTTGTGGTTTAAAAGTGCATATTTTTTATTTTTCTTGTCAAAAATGACAATTGTTTCACTATATAAGACCCTTATGCCTCGTTTGGGATTGTTTAGAGTCCTTTGAAACTGCAATTTTAAACTGCATTCAAACTGTTTGGTGTTGGGGTCCATTAAAGTCCATTAAAATGAGAAAAATCCTGGAATGTTTTCCTCAAAAAACATAATTTCTTTTTTGACTGAACAAAGAAAGATATCAACATTTTGGATGACATGGTTGTGAGAAAATTATCTGGATTTTTTTTAAAGAAAATTTACTAATCTTGTAAAGGTACACACACGAAAACAGCTCTATTTTTCTCCCACCCAAATAGGGGCATTTTGAATACCCCATAATAAATTACCTGTCACAGACACATTTTGGGCAAACCTGAGACTTGTATTACATCTTAAGTTAAAATGGGCATAATAGGTGTCCTTTAATAAAACATTGGTACATTAGTCTAGCCTTTGTGCTAAATAGGCTGTAAGAAGTTAAGAGGAATTGCACTTAAGTATGAGTACTGTGTTAAAAAATAGCTTTAACATGTAATGATACAATGTAAAGGTGTATTTTTGTGGTTGTGTGTGAGGGTGATGGCATTAATGGCATTGGAGGAGTCTGTCAAATAAATTGTAATTTAATAAAAAGTTAGGATTCTTTTAATCTTTTTAATTTAAAATCGAGAAATTCTGACTATTTTAACTTTGTACGCACACACACACACACACACACACACACACACACACACACAAAAAAAAAAAAAGAATTTAAATTCCTCAAGTACAGTAAAGAGGAACAATTAGTACAGGACACTCCTTGGCATGAATCAAACAAAACTTAAGCACATTATGATGTCCAGAAAATGATCGTCATGTAATCGTACATTAATTGTTTTTTGTTTTCATTGACAGATTAACATGAAAACTATGCCAGCTGTCATGTTCAGACTGTTAACTGGTCAGGAGACTCCGGTGTACATCTGAGGAACCATTAAGTTTACAGCCCCTGTCCAAAAAATATTGAAACATTGAAGAGCTAGTATGTCTTGCTTAATATACAGTACTGTATACATAAATGCATGCACACACACACTAACAAAAAGCTTAATCATATAAGTGGTTATATTTAAGGCGCGCTGTTCATTATTACTGACTTATTTTGGGAATGCAATTACAGCAATAATCTTTCTATTTCTTTGTATATCATATGGCTTTAGTTCAAGCTCTTGCATAACAAACTACTCTGTAAATATTTTAAGGGACCGCGCTTGAGTTAAATAACTAAGCTGCTCATGATCAAATCAGTATTAGCAATAAAATTAAAACTCATTTCCCATTCTTAAAGATTAGCAAACATACAAAAGCATGCTAAAATCCAAAGAGAACTATTCAGTTTGTTAAATAGGAAATCTCTGTGATAAATTAACCTACACTGTGAATGAAACTTTTCTTTAGATATAAGCATGCTTGACTTATGAGTAAACATACAGTGACACATTTATGATTATGCATGAAGTAATAGTATGAATGAATACGTCTTAATAGACGTTGTCTCATGGTACGTGTTTTTTTTACTTTAAACTTGCACAATCTTAGAATAAGAGAACAATTACATATCATGTTTAGCCCTTGCTGATACTGAAACACTGCAATAAAAAGTCATTAGATTCATAATTGCATTCATTTTGAGATTCCACATTCCACACATGGCTTAAATAATAATAATAATAATAATAATACAGATATTGGAAATGCAATAAACCATGCTTATATGGTCGTGAACTCAGTATCTTCACATGTAAATAAAAGAAAATTGTTGACCAAAAAGAGAGAATAATGGGGATTGTGTTTTTTTTATTTCAGCATCATTATTTACATATTTACATATGAAAAGCAGGTACAAGAGAGACAGTAACACAAATACTATACATTACAAAGTCTATAAATTATATGGAGCTGCTCTGAGCTTTTCAATCTCAGATGTTCAAGTAGTGTGAGTGGATGAAAACTGACTCAGAGTTGCTGTAAAGAAGAGAATAAACGAATGAAACTTTTAAAGCAATAAATATCATCATGGTGTTAAAGAAATAGTTAAAGACTTCACAACGTAGACATTTAGTTTTTTATGTTTATGAGAATGTACGCGCCTGTCTGCGTATGCGCAACCTACGCATAAAAAGTAAACGCAGTTACAAAAATCCTATTTTAGCTGACTGTAGCCCAAAATACATTAAAGTGCACCTATGGTCCGATTCATGTTTTTTAATTTCCTTTGTCAGTGTGTATTTGCACATGTTAATGATATGCAAAAGGTACAAACTGCTGTAACGATAAATCGTGTGTTCAATTAAAAAGACCTGTCTCGATTCTGCATCGCAAGGATGCTTGTACTTGTGCGTGTACTATGGTGTTTTGGTCAGTAAGAAGACCTTATCAATCTAAAATAATTTTGAGTTGAAGTCTTTTATAACGTGCATTTAAAAAAGCAACCCTCGTTAAACAAAATCATTCAAAATATTCTTTATTATCATGAAAATACCTGAAACAATATGAAGAAAGGCGATATAAATATTCTTATAGACATTTCCTGGAATAGGGTTGGTAATGCTGCTTCTTCTGTTACCCAATTTCTTGCACGAGAGCGCCCTCTGGCTTTTGGATGTGACGGCATTTTACCGTAATTCATTCAGATTCATTCATTGAGTAAATGCGCATTTGCACGATAAATCTTTACAGCCCTAGTACAAACCCCAAAGTAAACGATGGCGCGAGTTATTGTCTCCAACGTAAATCTCTTTTCTTGGACTACAATAAACACACGGATTGTAGGCAACAGTTTACTTCCTGGGATTGGTGATGTAGTAAAGACCGACATTATCATAACTCCTCCCGCTGCGGACTCACAGCCTGTAAGTTAACTCCTGTTAACAACCGAATCTTTCAAACATGTTAAGGAGCGTCACGTTTCCGCTGATGTCAGAGGTATTCAGGCAAATCACAATGTACAGATTAGCTGGCCAATCAGGGACACAGGGCTTTTCAAATCCGTGCATTTCAGGAAGAGAGTGAAATCTGGAGCTACAAAAATGTACGGTATGTGGAAAATAATGTGTTTTTTCACCATCAACCACGCAAACACATTTTATTATAACAAATACACAAAATAACGTTGTTTTTAGCAATGAAATGGGTGCTCTTTAAATAAAATAAATACATAAATGAAACCAAACAACTCGTAATCACTGTTGACTTTGTTTACATGTTGAAATATACATCTTGCAAGTTATTTTGGTTATTATGTAACCAATTTCAAGTTTATTTTAGCTTAAAGTAAGTTACTCATAGCCAGACTTTATCGGGTCTATAGTTAACCTAGACGGTGAAATGACAGCTGCTTGCTAGGTATCCAAAGCAACATTGGGAAAATAAATGCTGAATTTTTTCAATTCATTCCTTGGAAATCGAACCCATGGCCTTGGCGTTGCTACTGTAGCACCGTGCTTTACCAGATGTTAGATTTTTTCAAACTTTAAACAATGCATAAACTTCTACATTTTCACAATCCCTTTCATGGCCCTTAATGTCTAGCAAATGTTGATGTTTGTTTTTTCGTCGTTTGAAACTTACCGTTAATGTATCGATCTGCTGAGGTTCCTTGCTATTTCTCATCTGATTGATGTCATCGCATATCACTCCATCTAGAAAGCCTTTGTTGAGGTAGCCTTCCTCAGTGTGACCTTCCTCATCCTCACTATCCAAGGCCACACTGAACGCCTCCCTCATCTTGACAGGAAATAGATAACCCAGCAACACCACCATCAAACCAATAAGAGCGCTCAGTAAACCTATAATACATTTTAAAACACAACGTTGTTTCTCAAATTGCTTTAGAACCCAAAACATTTTACATCAATTTGGGTTATTTTCAACCCAGCATTGGGTCAAAAAGACAAACCCTGTCGTAGTGTTAAATTAACCCAGGAATTTTTTTATTTTACACAAAAATGGGTTAAACCAACCCAGCATTTTGGGTTAAAACAACCCAGCATTTTGGGTTAAACCAACCCAGCATTTTGGGTTAAAACAACCCAGCACTTTAGGTTAAACCAACCCAGCATTTTGGGTTGAATCAACCCAGCATTTTTTGTTAAACCAACCCAGCATTTTGGGTTAAAACAACCCAGCATTTTGGGTTAAACCAACCCAGCATTTTGGGTTAAACCAACCCAGCATTTTGGGTTGAATCAACCCAGCATTTTTGGTTAAACCAACCAAGCATTTTGGTTTGAAACAACCCAGCATAGGTTAAATGACAACCCAACGGGGTGTTCTGTTTGTCGGCACTTTTCGACCCAACGCTAGGTTCAAAACAACCCAGCATTTTTAAAGTGTGTACAGTACAAAAGTAATACAAATATGTGAAATTACTAGCTTGAAAAAAGACTGAATATAGAAACTAGCAACATTTCGATGTCTAATATGAACCAAGACCTATTCGAGAAGAGACCATGGGTCACCTATTGAGTTCGACTGTTGGTTAAAGCAAATTTATTTATAGTATTACAAGTTCATTTCAATGTAAAATCCTTGATCATTTACCCGTTGCCAAAGCTAGCCAGAAGGAATGGCTGTAGTTTGTCCTAAATGAATCTGCGCCAATATTGAAGTCACATGGGTATGTGTTGTATATCGTTGAGAAGGAAGCCATGGAGAAGAAGATGAAAGTGGCCGTGACTATCATCATGTACCCAGCATAGAGGATGACGGGCATTGAAAAGAGGATATTGGCCACCAGCCAGCAGAAAAAAGACGTCCTATGGGAGAAAGGCATTCTTTACTTAAGCTTCTTTGTTAAATAGGACTGAGTTTCTTTACTCTAAAGAAGGATTTATCTGTGCACAGGTGTGGCTCACCACAGACTGGCTGATGCAAACCGTCCAGAGTATCTGTATTGATAGATGAGTCCACAAGCGCTGTTGCTGGTGAATTTCTCAGCGATGTAAAGGATAGGGTTGGGCAGACCCCTCTCCAGCGCATCGGCATACTGGTCATCCATATTTTCGGACCAACTGAAGATTTCATTGTAGTCTATAGTCTCGTTTATCTGCGATACAGGGTTTCCTGTAAGATATTAAAATGTTGACATATGTGGATACACTATCAGAAATAAATGGTCAAAATGGTCACTGGGGCAGTACCCTTTTAAAAAGTACAGCTTTGCACCTAAAGAGATCATAGAGGTACATTAATATCTATAATGTACTGTACATATTGGTACTGAATCTAAACATATCTGTACCTAATGGTATACATTAATACCTAAGGGTACTGCCCCATTGACAGATTGGGTAAATATTTTGACAATTTTTTCTAACAGTGTATTAAGCATAAAATTTTTAAATAATCAACCATTAGATACATAAAAGATTTAGTTTACAAACACTTGTTATCCCTAAATCTGAGATATATGCAACACAATCTCACGGCAATTTATGTATTTTACGAGGTGGCTAATTTTGTATTAATTCGTACGACCGCATTTTTGTCCTTTTGAACGTTTTGCTTTCGCCCATGTAATCTTGGGGTTTCATTATTATTTTTTTCCAGTAATCGTGTTTTTTTTTTGTACGATTCGCTTCCTAGGAATTCATACAAATTAGTCCACTTGTAAGCTGCGTATAAATTCCCATCAGATCAGACTGGACCTATGGTTGATTTATTATATTCAAGTTAAAGGGACACTCCACTTTTTTTGAAAATATGGTCATTTTCCAGCTCCCCAAAAGTTAACCATTAGATTTTTACTGTTTTGGAATCCATTCAGCTGATCTCCGGGTCTGGCGCTACTACTTTTAGCATAGCTTAGCATAATCCATTGAATCTGATTAGACCATTAGCATTGCGCTAAACAACCAAAGAGTTTCGATATTTTTTCTATTTAAAACTTAACTCTTCTGTAGTTACATCATTTACTAAGACCGACAGAAAATTTAAAGTTGTGATTTTCTAGGCAGATGTGGCTAGGAACTATACTCTCATTCTGGTGTAATAATCAAGGACTTTGCTGCTGTAACATGGCTACAGGAGGCGCAATGATATTACGCAGCAGCCGAATATAGTCCCCTTGGTATCTTTTAATGGCAGGGGACTATTTTCAGGCAGTGCGTAATATCACTACGCAAGCTGCAGCCATGTTACAGCAGCAAAGTCGTTGATTATTACACCAGAATGAGAGTATAGTTCCTAGCCATATCGGCTTAGAAAATCGCAACTTTAAATTTTCTGTCAGTCTTAATACACGATGTAACTACAGAAGAGTCAAGTTTTAAATAGGAAAAATATCCAAACTCTTTGGTTATTTTTGAGCGCGATGCTAATGGTCTAATCAGATTCAATAGATTATGCTAAGCTATGCTAAAAGTGGTACCGCTACACACAGAGATCAGCTGAATGGATTCCAAAACGGTAAAAGTCAAATGTTTAACTCTAGGGGAGCTGGAAAATGAGCATATTTTCAAAAAAATTAGAGTGTCCCTTTAAAGTAAAAAAATTTGGTACCAATATGTACATTTGAGATATTAAGAAGCACCCTTTGGTACCATTATGTACCTCTGAGGTACTAATAAGAACTCTTTAGGTACAAATGTACTTTTTGAAAATGTACTGCTTCAGTGACAGCTCATATTTTTGGATCATGTTTTGATAAGATGTCACAACAGAAAAACTATAATGGTGCACAGTGTTAATGAAAATCTATTACCTCTGAGTGTGATGTTGATACCATACAGTCCAACATGCAGACCCACGTCAGCTGATACCACTGCATTACTGAAGGACTTGTAAGAGGCATTGGCCTTCACGCTGGCTTCGGCCCAATCTCCAGTAAAATTTAGCGCTTGAGTTAACAGGAAGAGTTTACAAACAGTTACACAACCTCATAGTAGATAACTGGAGGCATATTTCAATTTTTCAAGCTTTGAGCTACACCAAGTCTGCTTCTTAGTTCAGTGTTATATTCGGATACAACCACAGAATTTGGATGTAAAATGTAATTGAGTAAAAATTATGGAACCATTTATTTTTACAAAAATACATTTATTTAATTAAGATGACGGTATATGGATATTTTTGGTTGAAAATATGAACAACTGACTTTATACAGTACTTCTGCTTAATGTAATTACAAAACAAAATGGTTCCTAAACATGAGTTATTTTAAAGTAATTTGTTTGCATTTATATGCATTTAGCCTATAATGCAGTGTAATATATCAATTTTTGTGCTGCTTAAAGGGATAGTAACCAAAAAAATAAAATTTTGTCATAATGTTCACCTCTAAGGTTGTTACACTGTATACATTTCTTTGTTCTGCTGAACACAAAGTAAGATATTTGTATGTTTGTAACCAAACAGTTATGGGGCACCATTCACTTCCATAGTATTTTTTCCTATTATGGAAGTCAAAGAACCCTCTGCTTCCTGCTCGGTTACATTTACGGATTTGGCAGACAGTTTTATCCAAAGTGACAGTGCATTACAAAGTATACATTTTTTATCAGCATGTGTTACTTGGGTTTGAACCCATTACCTTTTGCGCTGCTAATACAGGGCTTTATCACAGAGCTATAAAACACTGAGCTATAAAAGATTGCGAATCATAATTTTTGTTCAGGAGAACAAAGAATATTATACAGGTTTGTAACAACTTGAGGGAGAGTAAATGATGACCGAATTTTCCTTTTTTGATGAACTATCCCTTTAAGTGTCCAAATGCATTTTAGGGTCACTATGGTTTACTGTACAAAGAAAGTAAAATGTGTAAAAAACCAAACTCACCAACTAAAACAGCTCCAATGAATAAACTAATTATTATCCTGAACATCCAGAACAGTCTCTGCAAAAAAAGAGATCTTTTTGCAATTGCTTTTTTACGTTTAATACACTGAACCAAACCATTTAAACTTAAAAATGAAGGTAAATTAAGAAATTATAAATAAATAAAAAGCCATTTCTGGCATTTTAAAGAACCCAGAAACCAATCCACTGTCTAATCTAAAGAGGTTGTATCAATAAAGCCATTTTTGGTGAAAAAAGGTGCTGCAAAAGTTAAAAGAAGTAATACTGACCGATTTGCCGCGTATTCCCGGCAGGATGAGGAGGAAACTGACAGCCAAAACCGAGAAAACCAGAATAGCAACCAGTAAGCTTGTGTCGATGATGAACGGTCTCCTTTGTAGTGGATAAAACGGGTAAATGCCATCGTAAAAAGTCATCTTCTCTAAAGCTGAAAGCAGTGTTGGGTTACCTGGAGATGAAAGATAACAGGTCCATATCTCCCCCTTACTTTTTCATATTGCTTCAGATTCGTCTCTTAAAGACTTAAAAATACATCCACAGGCTATAGGCACAGAAATGTGTAGTCTGCTCTTTAAAACCGCCCGTTATAATGCAAATGATACGCGCTGAGGTAAAGCGATCCGAGCGCGCCTGGCTGCGATTGTGCGCGTGAAAGATGATACGGAGATTGACACTGTAAATCAAAGGACATCGGATCTTCTTAAAGTTGGACTGAAGTGGCTGTTACTTAATACAATTTAACAAAGCTGTAACTAACAAAAGGATGCAATTCGACTTACCTGTATGCGTAAAGAGCACTTTGAGGAAAAAGTGCGCGTTGGGAATAAGGTGACCGGGTCGTCGCGCATCTTTTATACGGTCGTGCTTACTAATTATAGCTTTGATTTGCATTGATTGGTTTTTCCCGAAAACAGAGGTGTCAACACGTCAGTATAAAGTCAGTGTGAGGAGACTAGGTGTGGATGTGGGTCGGATCTTCAGACGCCTCAGTGAGTTTCCTTTTAATTCGTGTTCCCATTTCACCTCCTGTACCTGACAACAGGTGAGTTCAAAGCATTTTGTTGTTGTGATATTCGTTTTAAACTTTCTGTCTGCTGTACATTACAGTAAAATACTGTAGTAAAACTCTTCAGTTTACTTGTAGTAAGATAATTGTAGTAGACAGTATATTGTAATGTTAGGCTATACTATAGTATTCTGTAGTTTCAACAAGAGTAAATGATAAACTTTAGTAAATACTGTAGTTTACTTTTAATATGTATAATAAGGTTCAAAACCACTATACTGTATAGGAATTTACTACAGTTTACTATATTAAATATTACAGTATACTAAAGTATTTGACATATGTGAACATAGAGCTCACACTGTAAAAATGATGTTACTTAAACTTAATTTGTTAAGTTAAACAATTCTAACTTGTTTTAATAAGTTATGCCAACTTATCACAAGTCAAATGTTAAAATAGTAGGTTAAATTGACATGCAAAACCAAGTTGTTTTAACCTCATGCTGCATTTTGTTGTCTAAAGTAAAGTGCTCATGTACAGGTGAAGAGGTGCTTCATTGGTTTGCAATGATGGGTTTGTTTGAGTTACTCTGGAGAAGTTTACCTACCCTGGTTGTTCTCTCAAGCGCTGTTTGTGAGTACAATGTTATTCATTTATTTTATTTACAGTCATTAAATACACATTAAACGTGTAAATTAAACATTGAAATGGTAGATGGTTTTTGATATGATGAAAGGAATTAGATTTATTGGATACAAAAGTATCTTTAAAGCGTACTCAGGTCATGTTTGGATAACACAAATCATTTTTTTGCTTGTGGATTGCTGAAATAATATACTTTAGTATTTACTATAATAAACTGTGGTACGTTTCCTACATACTATAGTGTTTCTGAACTTTACCATAGTAAATACTACAATTTACAACAGCTTACTACAGTAAATACTAAAGTTTACCACAGTATTTTATCATGTGGGCATGCAAGCTTGAGTGCATGCTGTTACTAATAAAACAGGAGGATATATAATATGTTATATGTTATATATTATATTTGTTGATTTGTAATGTATATTTCACTCGAATAATTTACAGTTTTATATTTTATTGAAGAATAAATGTGATTAATGTGAATTACATTCCTTTATATCTTACAGTATCTTTATGACATATCATACATATTAGTTTAATATATACATACATGCATACATATATACACATATACTGTACATTGTACAAAAAATAAAAAACATAGTTATCTCGTTTTGGAACCAAACTCTTCATATATATTTACTATATATATGTATATGTATGTATATATATGTATATGTATATGTATGTATGTATGTATGTAAATGTTGTGAAACTAATTCATGCATACTCATGTAAGTTATTATAATTTGCTTCCAAACTCTCTTTGATCCACCTTGAACCAAACAGGTGCCGACTCCGGTGCCATTACTTGGGAAGTTCAGAGGTACGACGGGTGGTATAATAATTTGGCAGATCATGACCGAGGGTCTGCGAGTGAGTGGGTTAAAAATAATTCACCTTAAAATAAATTATTAAAAAGCTTAACATATTAAAAGTAGTTTTTAAACATGACTATTTTGCTATTACAGATTCAGCTCTAGTGCGTCTCCTGCCGGCGCAGTATGCTGATGGAGTTTATATGGCCCGACAGGAGCCTCACCTGCCCAACCCCCGGCACATAAGTAACACTGCCATGAGTGGTCAATCCGGTCTCCTATCCCACAAAAACAGAACGGTTCTCTCTGTGGCCTTTGGTGAGTGATCCCCCTTTTATGCAAGACGCAACCTGTTGAGTGACACACAACCAAGTCTTTAATTATAAGTTCACATTTTAAGTAAGATTTAATTTTAGTAAAGGCTGCATCTTGTGTGTAAATTACCTTAAATAACATGGAAAAACCTTTTGAGCACCAGAAATAACTTTTACTAATAAATGTACTGTTACATAAAAAATTAAAAAGAAACCAGTACTCTTTTTGATGCAAGGACAAATTAGAGACTGGGGCTGTGTCCGAAAACCAAGGCAACTGACTTGTTGCCTTGCTGCCTAATAACTTCGGCGGCATGAAGGCAGCTTCGGGAAACGCATTCGGACAGCCTTCATAGGATATGCAGAAATGCATTGCAAACACTCACATTTCAACCAAATACAGAAAAGCGCTGCAAATACTTGCAACACAACCAGACAACCAGAAACACACTGCAAATACTCACAATGTACGCAAATACAGAAACGTGCTGCATTTATCTGAAACACAACCAAATGCAGAAACGCATTACAAACACTTACAAAGCAACCAAATACAGAAATGCGCTGCAAATACTTGCAATGCAACCAGATACAGAGACACACTGCAAATACTCACTATGCAACCAAATTCAGAAATGTGGTGCAAATACTTGCAACACAACCAAATACAGAAACGCATTGCAAACACTCACAACGCAATCAAAAACAGAAATGCAATGCAAAAACTTGTAATGTAATCAGATATATAAACAAACTGCAAATACTCACAATGCAAGCAAATACAGAAAAACACTGCAAATACTTGCAACACAAGCAAATACCGAAACAAGAAACTATTTTGTATCTGCATGTCAGTTGCAATGACAAAATTATCTTTTTTCTGTATTTTAAACAGATCCCTGTACAGCAGGGATATAAGTGGCTACACTTTAATTTGGTTAAAACTACAGCAAATGAAAAGCCAAAATCCATTAATCAAAAAAACAAACAAAAAACAACTCAATTAACAAATCATTATCAAAAACCTGTAAAATAAATATGACTTCCTTGCCAGTTTACCACTGCATTTTCCTTTACTAACCCTGAGCTCTATGTTTTTCTTACAAGGATTATTAATTCTCTAAATATGTAATTCCGAACTATTACAATTATTAACTTTTTTTAAACATATGCAAATCTGTTGAGAGCACTGTAAAGTTATTTTTGCACATGCTCTTTGTTAACCCAACAGGTTATCACGTATGGTCTGAGATCTCAGAATCGCGTAGGCCCAGTTGCCCCCCTGAGTTCATGCATATTGAAGTCCAAAAAGATGACCCGGTCTTCGGCTCCAACTCTTCAAAACCAGTGGCTGCTCTTCCATTTCAAAGAGCAGCGTGGGACCAAAGCACCGGCAAAAGTCCCAACAATCCCCGAACGCAGGTAACGTACAGGACAGGACACGTGCATGTGGCCAAACTTCAGTTTACCTACCCATAATTCTTTTAAGGTCAATCATGTGACTGCATGGATAGATGGCAGTTCTATCTATGGATCCTCCGGTTCATGGTGTGATGCTCTGAGAAATTTTTCCAGAGGTCTTTTGTCTTCGGGCTCTTCTCAGGATATGCCCAAACAGAGTAGCAGTAGTTATCTAATGTGGAGCGCACCAGATCCCACCACCGGCCCTAGTTCGCAAAGACTCTATGGTAAGACAAACCTTGGTTTATCATCATACGGTGCAGATAGATATCAGTGATATGTGAAGAATAGTTTAAAATAAAAGTGATGAAGGCACATGGGGAGCAAATGGGGGACTGGTGCCTCGCTCAAGGGCACTTCAGTCGCAAACTATGAGCCATTGACCAAACCAGAAACTCATGGGTTAGAAGCCCAACTCTCTAACCATTAGGCTACGACCGTGGTTGAAATCTTTTCCTGGTTTTTTGAGAAATTTGGAAAAAACTGTTAAGGGAATGTCCTCCTCTTACTTCCCATTATAAAACTTTGCCAATGAACACTGCTTTCTTCCTGTTATTCATTTGGGTTTATAGATCTCCACACAAGTTTCTATTTGTAAGGAAACCATTAGTTGCGTTCTAATTAATTGGAAAAGTGATTGTTTACAGCACCTTTAAACATAATGGGGTGGTTTCCCCGGACAGGACTTCTACTTCTAGTTTTAGACAGCAGACCACTCCAGGCCGGATCCACACTGGATCTGGGCCGAAGTCGGCAGGTCCGTAATGGATCCAGGGCATATCTGGTCCAGAGTCATCAGCTGTTTGCATGTTTGAGCTGCCTTAATTCAAAAACACCTTAAACTGACATATCTTAACATATATCAGTGCCATATTTTATTTTAAGATGCACACTAGCATTATTTTTTTAAGGTTTGTTTGTAAAAACTACCTAAATTTCCTCATATAACTAAGGGCTAGTCTTAAATCCTGTCCCGGAAACTCCCATATGCATTTGTTACAAACTTTGTTTTGACTTACGTTCCTATATGGGGAATTTTCTGTAAAATCCCGTTAGAGATTTATTTCCTCCTGCAGCCCATAACAATGTGCAGTTGTCATATTGCTATGAAAATGACATAATTCCAGTAAGGTACTAAGGTGTGGTTTGTGAATTAATGGTAATGGCCATAGTCATTTCTTAACTTATTAACCCAATGACTAATAAACCTGATATGTAATATTAATATTTTATCCTGATACCACAATTTTTCGGACATCTGACTAATAAGTCATATATAAGTTACAGCCCTGTGTACGTGCGTAGTGTTGAAAAATTCATCAACTCACCTTTAAACGTAAAAAAGTAAAATTATATACATTATTATTAGGGCTGTCAAAATTAACACATTAATGTAAATTCATTTTAAAGACACACATTTTATTAATGTGCAATTAATGCGCAATTTCTGACCCTAGGCCTAGCATGTTGTTGGATAGAAATTACAACTAGCTGCCAGTAACTTACTGTAGATTTTACATTTATGTTATTTACTGGCAACAGTTTGTTCAAAGTTAAATGAACATGAAATATTTTCAGGTAATTTTGTTTTTGAACCTTAAAATTGCATTAAGCATCTATATTTGAAGAGTTTCGTTGCAAAAAAACCTCTGTTTTAAAATTTTTTGTCAAAACATGTTTATTATTATGTTATCATGTTATTATTTTGTTTTATGTTGCTACTTAGCTGTATTTTTTAAGTTATGAAGGTTTAAATCAAAACAAACCAACTGCAGTTGAATTGATATTAATTGGAATGCACAAAAAAAAAAACGAGATTTCTGAAAAAATAAAAAAACTGAGTTATCTCGTTTTGCAACGAAACTCTTCATTTGTCCATGCCCATGTTGATTAGAGTTTTAAAAACTTGAAAAGTGTTATATTAAGGTAAATATCGAACAGTTGTGATTCATTTGCGATTAATCGCAAGTTAACTCATGAAAATCATTCGATTAATCAAGATTAACTAATTTAATCGATTGACAGCCCTAATTATTATACATATATATTTATATAGTAAAATTGTATACATTTTATATTATTATTCTTTTTATTGTTAAGAATAATAATAACAATAATAATTATATAAAATTCATAAAATTTTACTATATAAATATATATGTATAATAATATAGAACAGATATAAATGTGCAATTAATTTGCGCTTAATCGCGAGTTAACTCATGGCAATCATGCGATTAATCGAGATTAAATATTTTAATCGATTGACAGCCCTAATTATTATACATATATATTTATATAGTAAAATTGTGTACATTTTATATAATTATTATTATTGTTATTGTTATTATTAATAATAACAATAATAATAATACTAATAAATTACTTTTATTTTAATACTTATATTTTTGTATTTCATGCTTGTGATACATATTTTGCAGCAATAATCAAAATATAAATGTTACATATCCAGCTAGCAGTGTGGTTTTGTCCTCAGAGTTTGGAAATGCCTGGGCCAATGAGAACATCTTTTCCGTCATCGAGGGAATCATTTGGTTTCGTTACCACAATCACCTGGCCTCCAAACTGCACGAGGAACACCCCTCATGGTCAGACGAGGAGCTTTTCCAAAATGCTCGAAAGAGGGTTATTGCAACATTTCAGGTAAGGCAGATAGTCCAGTGTTACTGAGTCACTGCACATAATAGGTGCCAATTTGGAAGGCCATAACGTACGACAGTATCTTTGTTTCCTTTGAAGTCTTTGTTCGAAGCACTTTCTTATGAATATAGTTATTAATCTACATGGATTTATGCCATCTATGGTTTTCTTTTCAGAATATAGCTTTCTACGAGTGGCTGCCGGCCTATTTGGGAATTCAAGTGCCTTCTTATTCAGGTGAGAATTTTGTATGCGTGAATGTGGAAATGTAGGCCTAAACTGTGGTTAGTTACAGCTTCAGACGGCACACCTGCGCTCGACCCCCTGACCGTCTGAAGGTGCGGTCGCATTCGATTTTATTTTTGGTCATTTACACACCTTTAGAAAAAAAGAAATGCCCAAACTGGACGTTTCCACCAATTATTTCAGTAATCTTACTGCTTTATTGTTGTGGGATCTATTCAGAGGTAACCATGCAATTGAAGAGCACATAAAAAGCAGGCCAGATAAAGCAACAAAGTGGCCCAGACTTCATGCCGCAAGTCAGAAGTCTGGCTACACAAGACTAATCTGTGGTTTGTTAAAAGATCTCTTATGGCTTTTACGTAACATTGTTGCCTTTGCAGTTAGCAACATGGTCTTGGCCCCTACGTCATTACAGGTTAACACATGCCAAGTGTGTAATTTCTGCTGAGTCCCTTAAAAATGTACCATGGTAACCACAACTTCTGTCAAAATGCAATAGCAAAGTAAAATACAGTAACTTTGTAAATAGTTGAGTAAAAAAACAATACTGTTATTGGCCTCTTATTGGCTGCTTTTTTTATTATTTAAAGACTATGTAAAGTCCGATATTAAATGTGTTCTCAGTTTGTCACGCCACAGAAAAATGTGTTATTAACCACCCACACAAATTTGAATGGTTTAAAAAACGGCAAGTAAATAAAATAAGTTATCAAAATCTGGGAAAAACAGGAAGGCTTCCCTGCACTCAAACGTTGGGGGCGTGTCCACTGTCGCTGCTAAGACCACACCCACTCATAGGAAAGCTGGCTGTCTTTTTTAAAGTCGCCATGAAACGGAGGTACCGATGTCTAATTTCCCCCGTGCTAATGTATCTCTGAATGAAACGGCTTCTGAAATGAAAAAAGGTAGGGATGGACTTGAATTCGTCCATCGAGAACTGATCGGATCGTTTAAAGTTGGGTGGTGTTGCTAACGCTGCAATCTTTTCCCGGACCCTGCTCACCTGCCATACCATAGACCGGAAAAAAGGAGAAATCGTTTTGAGGAGGTGAAGAGATTTGCATTTTTGATTAAAGATTATGAGGCCACATGAATTTTTTTTAAATAATGAAGCTCACAGATAAGTCATTTGTAAGAAATACCATAATATAAATTTAGACTTTAAAATACCGCCGCTGCAACCTGATTGGATGTTTGCGATTGTTTTAGGGGTGGGGCCATGCTCGGTGACTCCAGTGTGTCATTAAGCCACTGTTTTAGTCCCGCCCACATGATTCTGAACACATAAATGTAGAAAACGGTGTAACTCCACAATAGTTAACACTAGGGCTGTGACGATGCATTGCGTTCCCCATTAAAAATAACTTTCTGAAATCGATTCTGAATCGCAAGGCTCCGATTCTGTGTTTCATGCACAGCTTGTGCGTGTACTACGGCTCTGTGGTTAGTAGGAAGTCCTTATCAATCTAAAATCACTATGAGTTGGAGTCGTTTATAACGTGCATTTAAAAAAACAACTCTCTGCAAACACAATCATTCAAAATATTCTTTATTATCATGAAAATACCTGAAACAATCTGAAGAACAGCGATATTAATATGCCTCTCTAGGCGTTGGCTGTTTCTCAATATACGTTCTTCAGCGATCTTGCGTCCTTGTGTCCTCGCTCTACGTCAGGGGTGTCAAACTCAATTTCATCCTGTTTTCATCCAATTTCATAATATTCTGAAACAAGACAGTCTTGATGACGTATGCAGCCTGGAAATGCGACCTCCGGAGGCTGCAGCGTTCGCATTCAGACACGCAACCTAGTAGTGCGCGCGTGCGGGGCGTGGCTCGTTCTTTCTCATGCAATCATCAACATTATCACTATAATTACATTACAAAAAGACTTTGGCGGGACAAAAATTTGTTTTGGTGGCTGCTAAAAAATCAATGTAGGAAATAACCTGCAAAAAATAAAACTTATAATAACAATAAAATAATCTGTAAACTCTCGCGGGCCACATAATTAACATAATTAGTAAACTCTCGGGGGGTGGGCCGGATTTGGCCCGCGGGCCTTGAGTTTGACACCCCTGCTCTACGTCATCATTAACAGTCAAAGTTCAATTCCAATTCTCAAGAACGCAAGTACAGTGGACGCGTGTAAAATACCCGGATGAGTTCTTGATATCGAGGATGCATCGAGTGCAGACTTGCGCGTTGAAATCTGGGGAGGTCACGTGACCAGCAGGAAGATCGCACACATCTCAATTCTCACAAGTGCGTTCTGTGTTCTTGCGACCTTCTGAGTTCGTTCTTCCAAGGTCGCTTGGCAAGACCAGTCTCCACGAGAACCCAAGTCCGTTCTTTGCGTTCTTAGAATTGAGAAACAGCCATTTCCTGGAGTAGCGTTTGTAATGGTTCTTCTTCTGTGGCACAAATTGCGTTTCTGCACGAGAGCCCCCTTTAGCTTTTGGATGTGGCGTCATTTCACCGTAATTCATTATAATTCATTAGAGAAAACGCGCAAATGCACGATTATTTTTCTTAAAGCTCTAGTTAACACTGACTTTGTAATAGGGATGCTAAACAATTAATCGCGATTAATTGTTAGCAGAATAAAAGTTTTTGTTTACATCACATATGTGTGTAAACTGTGTATAATAAATATGTATGTATATATATATATATATATATATATATATATATATATATATATATATATATATATATATATATATATATATATATATAAATATGAGCACATTATTGTATAATTTTAAGAATTTTTTATATATTAGGTATTTATATTTATATATAATATAAATTATACATAAATATACAAATGTATATACACATGTAAACATTTCTAAAACATATACATGCATGTGTGTACATTTATTTATACAAAGTTATTATACACAGTCACACACATATATGATGTAAACATAAACTTTGATTCTGCTAACGATTAATCACGATTAATCGTTAAGCATCCCTACTTTGTAACGTGTTTCAGCAATACATTTCTCTAAAATGACTTTACACTGACTTTAACACAATCCATTTAATACAAAAACATTTGTATTAAATACAATTTTGGTTCTATTTCCAAGTACATATCTCCCTCAGAAACAGAAAAAAAGGTTTTTAAACATTTCAGTAGAGTAACCCTAAACTTTTGCAGTAAAAAGTAGTGTATGTAGCCAGTAGGTGCCCAGAATACCTCTGGAGCCCTTTAAGACGTCCCCATTAGGTGTATACTGCACTGTCTTTCTGCAGGCTATCAGAAATATGTTGATCCAGGCATCTCTGCTGAGTTCGAAGCAGCTGCAGTGAGGTTCGGACTGACTCTTGCTCCACCTGGTGTTTATAAAAGGTACATTTCTTGAATCACTTTAAATCAAATATTAAACATTACTTTTATTTTAATGCACAGGTATTAGCTGTACTTCCTCAGTTTTTGGTCTATAATTGAATTTGTAGCTCAGAGCAAAGTTAAGGTCATCAGTTTGATCTCTCAGTCAACACACGTACTGATCAAATCTGTATCTTGAATGCACTGAATCTGCCAAATGAGTAAATGTAATGTACATCGTTTCAATTATTATCTCTGGGATTCAGGAACAGGACGTGCCATTACCAAAGTGCATTGAATGCGGATGGGAGTAAATCTCCTGGCCTGCGTTTGTGCAACACCTTCTGGAACCGAAATGTGAGTCATAAAAAATGGTTTGGTTTGGATTTTTACTATGGGTAATGAAAACAGCAAAGTCATTTTTTGTGATTTAATGTTTTCTATACAAAATCATCCAGAACATTCTATGAAAATATAACCGTGATATCTTAAATATTAACTGATTTTTATTCACATTTCTAAGCTCTTTTTCGTTGTACTGTAGAATCCAAATGTGCAGTCCGGTCAGGATGTAGATGAGCTGGTGATGGGCATGGCCTCTCAGATCACGGAGAGGGAGGACAACATCATCGTGGAGGATTTGAGAGGTTTGTTTAAACAGGCACTAATGTTGTAAAGAGTTTTTTTGAAGGGGTGAATTCATCTTTTCTGTGCCATCCCTTGGGCAGATTACATGTACGGGCCCCTGCGGTTCTCCCGCTCGGATGCAGTGGCATTGACCATCCAGAGGGGGCGTGATTTTGGGCTGCCTAGTTATAATCAGGTCAGAGAGACCTTCGACATGAAGCAGGTCAATACCTGGGAGGAGATCAACCCCAAACTGAACAATACACAGGTATGATGATATTTGTAGGATTTCGGTAGCTAATTTGGTAGTGTAAAGTTCATGCATGCATGCTAAATTCAGATTCAGTGCCTTGAATCCCGCGTCAAATGCACCAATTATCCAATTCACGATTTTACATTTACATTTGGTGTGTAGGTGTGTATTAGTACATGTTACCGATATGCAAAAGGTACATACCCCAAAAGTAAACGATGACGCGAGTTGTCGTCTCCAACGTAAATCTCTTTTCTTGGACTACAACAAACACACGGATTGTAGGCAACAGTCCTGAGATTGGTTATGTAGAAAAGACCGACATTATCATAATTCCTCCCGCTTTGACTCATAGCCTGTAAGTTAACTCCTGTTGGCATTGCATTGTGACCGAATCTTTCAAACATGGTAAAGAGCGTCACAGTTCCGGCTGACGTCAGAGGTATTCAGGCCAATCACAATATACAAAGTATCAAAGACTCCAAATAGCGACCATAACATTAATTCATCTATTAAATGTTAACATATTTATGTTTTTCTCCAGTTGCTAAAGAAGCTTGCAGACTTGTACAATAATGATACTTCCAGACTGGAGCTGTTTGTAGGCGGGATGTTGGAGGCTCAGGAAGGACCTGGTCCTGTATTCTCAGCCATAATATTGGACCAGTTTGAGCGCATAAGGAACGCTGACCGCTTCTGGTTTGAGAATAAACAAAATGGGTGGGACATTATTGGTCAAATGATTATACACATAGCATCTTGTTACTTTTTGTATTAAATAGTCTCTGATAAAAATCTCCTTTAGGTTGTTCAGTGAAGAAGAGATCCAAGACATACGTAGCACCACATTTCATGATGTTCTCCTACATGTCACCAGCGCAAAGGAGGGCGACATTCAGAAAAATGTCTTTTTCTGGTTGAACGGTACCAAGCAGCTCACATTCAGCAAAAATTGTTTAAATTATAATGGCAGGAATTGTTCACTTTGGACTTTTTTTAAATAGGTGATCCCTGCCCCCAATCTAAACCAATCAGAGACACCGATCTTCACCCCTGTACAAAGGCTACGTCTATGAGTTACTTTGATGATGGCAGTAAAGTTGGTTTTGGCATAACAGTGGTGGTGCTCTTCTTGTTTCCTGTTGGTAAGAACCGGTGATTTTGTATTGATTATTGAATTTACATTTAAGCCCTAATGTATTGGCGGGATTAATCTACACTCACCTAAAGGATTATTAGGAACACCTGTTCAATTTCTCATTAATGCAATGGTGTGGGGGATGTTTTTTTGGCACACTTTATGCCCCTTGGTGCCAATTACGCATCGTTTAAATGCCACGGCCTACCTGAGCATTGTTTCTGACCATGTCCATCCCTTTATGACCACCATGTTCCCATCCTCTGATGGCTACTTCCAGCAGGATAATGCACCGTGTCACAAAGCTCGAATCATTTCAAATTGGTTTCTTGAACATGACAATGAGTTCACTGTACTAAAATGCCCCCCACAGTCACCAGATCTCAACCCAATAGAGCATCTTTGGGATGTGGTGGAACGGGAGCTTCGTGGCCTGGATGTGCATCCCACAAATCAACTGCAAGATGCTATCCTATTAATATGGGCCAACATTTCTAAAGAATGCTTTCAGGACCTTGTTGAATCAATGCTGCGTAGAATTAAGGCAATTCTGAAGGCGAAAGGGGGTCAAACACAGTATTAGTATGGTGTTCCTAATAATCCTTTAGGTGAGTGTATGTGATAGTTGGCCATTCCTGTAGCTCAGTTGAAAATGGATTTGATACCAGGGAGCACAGATACTGCTAAAAAAATTTATATGGAATGCACTGTAAGTTGCTTATCCAAATCGTTGGCCAAATGCATAAATATGAAAGCATATTTCATAATTTTGTGCTCCTGTATAGGGGTAGAGCATTGCATTAGCATCACAAAAAGGTCATGGGTTCGAACACACCTGCACACACTGTAAATCACTTTGGACAAAAATGTCCACCAAATGCATTAATTTCAGGATTCATTGTGTAACTTTTAGGAAGATCTATATTATCATAATGAACTGTATTGTTTTTATTACCTTAGAATAAGCCGTTTTTATCTACATACCGCAGGTCCACTTACATCAAAATTACTGCAATGTTTTTTAAACGGCCAAATAATACCTATAGGCTAGGAATGCATTTTTAAATCGACACATAGACAATGTCATTCTGATCTTTTTACAGTGAGCTATATAGTGGCTTGCGTAGTGGCTCATATCCGGACAGCCAGATACAAACGTTTTCAGAAGAAGCTCAGCGCTTCCACCAGCGATGAAGAACCTGCACGTGGAATGACTGGTTAGTCACGTGACCTGATACGGTGCATCACATTGACCTGATCTGCTAATCAAGTTGACTTTTGCGTTTTACTTTTACCTCCAGCCAAAGAGTGGCTGGGTCACCATACCGCGCCACGGCAGGTCACGCTTGCCTTCAACGAGAAGAAAGTCTTACAGATCTTTGATGAGAGTGGATCTCTGACCTCTCATTGCCTTGCCAACCGGGATCGTCACCTGGATGTACTGATTTCCAATGATCACCTGCATCGTGCTCTACTTTTGAAGGTCCCAAAAGAATTTGATCTGGTAGGGAAACTTGTATTTAAGCATCAAGCATACCTTATTCATTCTCCAAGACAGGGTAACTCAAAAATATACTTATTTAATCTTCAGTGGTGCTTATAGCTCATACCTGTACTTTGTTACCTTGAACTAACTCGTTCTGTATTTTGACCTTCGACAGCAAACGCTGTATCCCTTCTAGGGTTAGGTTTGGGGGGTAGGATTAGGATGAAAACCCTAGTTCTGGCTAGATGGGATACAGCTACTGCCTAAATCCAGTGAAATGTTGGGTTTAGGGTTAGGTTCGGGGGTAGGATTAGGATAAAAACAGTGATTCTCGCAAGATGGGATATAGCTACTGCATAAATTCCATGAAATGTTGGGTTTAGGGTTAGGTTTGGGAGTAGGATTAGGATAAAAACAGCGGTTCTGGCTAGATGGGATACGGCTACTGCCTAAATGTTGGGTTTAGGGTTAGGTTTGGGGGTAGGATTAGGATGAAATCAGTGGTTCTGGTTAGATGGGATACAGCTACTGCCTAAAGCTCGTGAAATGTTGGGTTTAGGGTTAGGTTTGGGGGTAGGATTAGGATGAAAACAGTGGTTCTGGCTAGATGGGATACAGCTACTGCCTAAATCCAGTGAAATTATGGGTTTAGGGTTAGGTTTGGGGGTAGGATTAGGATGAAAACAGCGGTTCTGGCTAGATGGGATACAGCTACTGCCTAAATCTCGTGAAATGTTGGGTTTTGGGGGTAGATTTGGAGTAGGATTAGGTTGAAAACAGTGGTTCTAGCTAGATAGGATACAGCTACTGCCTAAATCCAGTGAAATTATGGGTTTAGGGTTAGGTTTGGGGGTAGGATTAGGATGAAAACAGCGGTTCTGGCTAGATGGGATACAGCTACTGCCTAAAGCTCGTGAAATGTTGGGTTTAGGGTTAGGTTTGGGTGTAGGATTAGGATGAAAACAGTGGTTCTGGCTAGATGGGATACAGCTACTGCCTAAATCTCGTGAAATGTTGGGTTTAGGGTTAGGTTTGGGTGTAGGATTAGGATGAAAACAGTGGTTCTGGCTAGATGGGATACAGCTACTGCCTAAATCTCGTGAAATGTTGGGTTTTGGGGGTAGATTTGGAGTAGGATTAGGATGAAAACAGTGGTTCTGGCTAGATGGGATACAGCTACTGCCTAAATCCAGTGAAATTATGGGTTTAGGGTTAGGTTTGGGGGTAGGATTAGGATGAAAACAGCGGTTCTGGCTAGATGGGATACAGATACTGCCTAAATCACTAATGTGTTGGGTTTAGGGTTAGGTTTGGGGGTAGGATTAGAATAAAAACAGCGGTTCTGGCTAGATGGGATACAGCTACTGCCTAAATCTCGTGAAATGTTGGGTTTTAGGGGTAGATTTGGGGTAGGATTACGATGAAAACAGTGGTTCTGGTTGGATGGGATACAGCTACTGCCTAAATCCAGTGAAATGATGGGTTTAGGGTTAGGTTCCGGGGTAGGATTAAGATGAAAACAGTGGTTATGGCTAGATGGTATACAGCTACTGCCTAAATCACTTAATGTGTTGGGTTGAGGGTTAGGTTTGGGGGTAGGATTAGGATAAAAACAGCGGTTCTGGCTAGATGGGATACAGCTACTGCATAAATTTCATGAAATTTTGCGTTTAGGGTTAGGTTTGGGGATAGGATTAGGATGAAAACAGCGGTTCTGGCTAGATGAAAGACAGCTACTGCCTAAATCATGTGAAATGTTGGGTTTAGGGTTAGGTAGGGGGGTAGGATTTGGATAAAACAGCACTTAACATTTCACGAGATTTCGACATTTGCTGTATCCCTTCTAGCTACAACCCTGCTGCTAGAAACCTTTAGCAACGCCTTAGCAACCACCCTGAACATCATAGCAAAATGCTAAAAATCACGCTAGGATAACCTAGCAACACCCTAGCAACCACGTACTTTAGCAACATGCTAACAACTACTTAGATCACCAGCATAGCAACTCTTTATTTGTGTGACATCATATTTTATTTAATGTTTGCCCACCAGGTTTTTTTCTTTGAGGATGTGGATCACAGATCTCAGTTCTTGAGTCAGCTGCGCTCCGAGCTGGATGGCAGAATACAGAGTCTGAACGTGACGGAAATGAGCGAGAGAGAAATGCTGAAGGACGCAGTGACCAGAGAACAACGAGAAAAGATTGTGGAGACTTTCTTCAAACACGCTTTTGCAAAGGTACGCATGTTGACTTCACAACACTAATAATGCGTCTTAAAATCTGTGTAAATGGATATTAAATATGTGTTCTGAGTTTGTCACCCCAGAGAAAAATGTGTTAGTCACCACCCAGACAAGTTTGAATGATAAGGAAATGCCAAGTAAATGAAATAAATTATCAAAATCTTGGAAAAACAGGCAGGAATCTCTGCTTCAAATGCTGGGGGCGAGTCCACTGTATGCGCTGAAAACGTTGCCACACGTTGAAAAGCTTCCGTCTCTCTCAACGTTCAAATACCACTACAACCTGAATGGATGCTCATTATTGTGTTAGGGGCGGGGCCATGGTCGGCGACTCCAGTGTGTCATCGAGCCACTCTTTTAGCCCCGCCCTAAAAATCCTGAACACAGAAATGTGGAAAAACTGTTTAACAGTGTCTCTAGACCCATTTAAAGTCTAGAGACAGAGTGTTCAGTGGTGTAGCGTCTGGGCATGCAGGGTATGCACGTGCAAATGGGCCCTGGGCCCGCCCCAGCTTTTAATAAAAAATTTTTCAGTTTAAATTTTATTTGTGGCTTCAATAAATATATTTTTGTATGCATATCATGTGTAGTGATTTCTTATTTCTCCATAATGTCTAATTTCTCAGTCATTTCTTGTTTGCGTATTTATTTATTTTTCACTCAGCGGCTGCAGTAGACTAGTACGCCATAATTTTTTTACAGGACGCATTGCCGCGCCAAAAAAAATACAGTGTGAGAGGTTAATATAGCGGCTATCTACATGAACATTAAGGAAGGACAAATATAAACATAAAAGTGGGGCCTTAAAAGGAAAAAAGAAGGCGGAGAAGTTAGTCACGAGTCAAAAACTACCCAAAACATTTAGTTTTTCTTTATTTAAATCTACCCTTTAAAGTAAAAAAGTAACTACCTTATTAAAAGTATATGTTGTTAACAGACCTGCGCGCCACAGTTAACTCTTTCCCCGCCCTTCCGCAACTTTTTAAAACCGGAAGTATTGCCCTATGGCAAGCTGCTGCATGTCCGTGTCTGTTTTAAAGATCGCTCTGAATATGATCTCTATGAAAAGTCCGTCACAAATATGGAATTTTTTTTGCTTTTTGCTCAAAATATGGTGTTTTTTTCAAAAACCTACCCATATTCAAAAGCTGATTGCAAAAGAACCACTAAAGGTAGGATGAAACGGTTTTTTTTGTTTGAAAGCAGAGGGTCTGTTCTTTTATTTGGTATATTGTATGTTTATTTATTTAAAGAAGAACATTTTCTGGAAGGCATTAAACTTTGGTGAAAATCATGAAAAACGCTGGCGCTGGCTGGCAACTTTTTTTAAAAACGCTGGCGGTGAAAGAGTTAACAGTGCCAACGGGCAAGGTTGGGGGGGGGGCTTTGGCTAAAGGGGGCCCGTACATTTTTTTGCATATGGGCCCGGGACTGACTTGCTACGCCACTGAGAGTGTTAAATGTCTTTTTGACCATAGGTTTTGGACATTGATAAAAGTGATGCGGGAGACCTGAGCAAGAGGACCAGAGAGGCTTTACAATGTGAGATAACACGAGATGAATTTGCCCGCGTGTTCGGCCTTAAGCCTGATTCACTGTTTGTGGAGTCCATGTTCACGTTGGCCGATAAGGACGGCAATGGATATATCTCCTTTCAGGAGTTTCTGGATGTCATTGTCATTTTTATGACAGGTAAGGCTATTCAAATTATACATTTGCAATATTAATAATGTAATGCATGCTAGCTCTTCCATAAATGCCATGATTGTAATTTTTTATTGCATTTACTTTATGCAACCCTGCCTGAAAATTCAGCTAAAGTCATTTTTTTGTGATTTACTGTTTTCTACAAAAAGTCATCCTACATAACAAACATAAAGCACATTCTGTAATAGCATAATTTTAAGTAAAATCATGTCAAAGATTAAAATCAATGACTGAAATCAAACTTGAACTGAAATCATGATTGTTTCAGTTTTGTTTGTTATGATTGATGAACAATTGTTATGTTTATTATGATTGCACATTTTTTACTATGCCTGCTATATTTGCTCTATTTTGCTATATTCAAATCCAGGTACACCTGAGGAAAAGTCCAGGCTTCTGTTTTCAATGCATGACATTAAAGGAGACGGTTTATTGTCCAAAGAAGAGTTTTCTTCCTTACTCAGGTCAGCTCTTTAAAATCAATTTTTTATCTGGAAAATCGCCATAACTTAGAAATTTTTTTTCAATGATATCATATAATCTTTAAGTGTTTCAATCTTACATTTTGATGTCCAGAAGATCTTCTCTCTGCTATTCAGGTCTTTCATTGAGATCTCTGGTGGTGCTTTGTCTAAGAGTCAGTTTGATGATGGCATAGCGGTTATGCTTCAGGCAGCTGAACTTGAAAACAAGGATCGCTTTTCTTGGGAGGACTTCCACTTTCTACTGCAAGATCATTCAGCTCATCTCAATATTAAAGGTTGAATAGATCATCTGTGCTTTATTTCTATTACTTTCTATTTCTACACTTTTTGAAGTCCACTCTTGTGCATGTGTTAACAGGCATGGAGGTACATGGTAAGAAGAAACTAGCCAGACAACAGCGAATTTCATTCATTGAGAAAAATAGGTGAATGCTATACACATGGCGCTTCTTAAACAACTACACAATAACACAATAATTTAATAATGTTGTTTTTTTAATAGTTCTCCAGCAGTGCAAGATCTTCACATCTCTGAGGGACATCAGGGACTTCGTGAAAGACAGGCCAAGAAGTGAGGCATTAACATGTTTGTGATGGTCATATAGGAGTGTATGTTGCATTATGATGCGTGTTTTAACATGCGGATGGCCATTTAAAGCTCAGCAGGGTGTTAGATTTAAGCCCTTGAAAAACCCGTCATTAGCTTAACCCGTGAAATGTGGCAATCAGCGTTTGTGGGAACTGATGCCTGTTCGTGACATAATGTCGGCCAGGTTTCACTTCAACGGTATCAGAGTTTTATGATTAGTCTGGGATAGATTTATCTGGTGACTGACAACATATTTTATTGCTTTACGATGTGTATTCTTGTAAACAGAGTAGAAGTTATAATTGCAAATATGTGGTAATAAACAACAGCTACCTAAAAATCGCAAGACAAGGACCTTAACAATTGTATTGCAACATTGCAAAAAACACCCAACTGCATATCAACACCCTGGCTATCAATCACAACACATAAACATAACAGAAGTGCCGGATTTACTTCTTATTGTGTTTCACCTTTTATTGTATATAAGACAATAAGTATCTGTGTTGTGTTGTATCGTGGATTAAGTCACGGCTAAAGGGCGTTTTAAGGCACGACTATCTTGACTTAGATATAGCACTAGTCTCGAATACCTAATAGCTTTTTTTAAACATCGATTTCTTGTTAATTCACATTTTTTATCAGAATCTTATGGATTCTGTCTAAAAAAACTGTATTTTTTAATGACCTGTGGGTGGAATTAAGCGGATTTGACGCGGAAGTATTTGATGAACGTATAGTACGTGTTAAGAGCATTCGGTTAATATTATTATCAATTTTTTGTCGGAGTTGGGGTTTAGCGGCTTTTTCTAAACTTTTCAAATATTGAAGCTAAAAATATGTGAGTTAATAAGTAAAATCACTAAAAGTTTCACATATGTTTACGCAGCCTGATCTCACAAATGTTCGTGTTATAGTCACGGAATATTTTGGTCATTTATCCGTGTAATTGTCGCGGATCTCCGCATTTTTCCATGACCGTACCGCGGACTTTCTTTTCAGTGTCAGTTTCACATATTTGTTACTCAATAGTTTTTCCTATTTTCTTACCATTGTCGCTTGGGTTTGGGGATTAAATGACTTTCTGTTACATAAAATGACATCCTAACCAAAACCCCAAATCTAACCCCAAACCCAAGCGACAATGGTTTAAAAATAGGAAAAACAATTGAGTAACCAATACGTGAAAGTGACACGGAAAAGAAAGTCTGTGGTACGGACACGGAAAAATGTGGAGATCCGTGACAATGACATGGATAAATAAGCAAAATATTCTGTGACTATACCACAGAAATTTTTGAGATCAGGTTGGTCACATACTGCATGCTTTGAGATTAAGGAGAAAGTGCATCTTGTTTTTTTTTATAAATTAAATTTTAGCCTTATGTTACTACCCATGAAGTCTACTAATTAAAATATTAAGATTAGACAAATAAAATATTATCTCATTAATAGCCTCTGGTTTGGGGGGGCAATGCCCCCTGTCCCCCCCCCAAAAAAAATGCTTAAGTTGACGAATGCTCTTGGCACGTATTATATTTTTATCTGCTTAATCCCGGCCTCAGGCCATTTAGAAAAACTGGTTTGTTGAAAATAAAGTATTTTAATAAGTGACTAATAATCTTTTCATTGCCATAAAAGTGAAATTACTGAACCTAAACATAAAAGCTAATTTACAAGAAAACATATCAAATAATGATAATAAACAATAAAAAGTACCATAGTGTTGCTAAACCATGCTCTACCAGCTACATGAAGGCTTTGTATGTACCGTACATGAGACAAAATAAAAATACACTTCATTGCTGTTATTAGGTTTGGCTCAACCAATCCCAAAGTCTACGTAAGGCCTCATAGAGAACGTTACAACAGGAACCCAGTGAAGCAGAAGATCCAACAGTTCAAACGCTTCGTAGAAAACTACAGAAGACATATCGTCTGCATAGTCATAATGTACGGGATCATAGCTGGACTAGCTTTAGAAAGATGCTATCGTAAGTCTCCTTTCATTATTACCGTATTGTTTTATTGCATTGTACCGTAAATGTACCGTGACTGTGACGCTGGATATCCACACTAATAGTTGCAAACCAATAGCGATGTTTGTAGATTATGGTTTGCAGGACAATGACAGTGGGATCCCAGAGACGTCCATGGTGGGCGTGCTAATATCTCGCAGTTCGGCGGCCGCCATCTCCTTCCTGTTTCCCTACATGCTGCTTACCGTATGCCGTAACTTGATAACCATATGCAGGGAGACGTTTCTCAACAGATACATCCCCTTCGATGCAGCCATCGATCTCCACCGACACATGGCTATGGTGGCCGTCATATTGTCAGGTCAGAGGCCAAAAATTCCAGCTACGTGCATCTCTTCTTTTCAGTAATACTTCCTTATGGGCCTCTATCTGAATTTACAATCTATACCATTTCGATGAAGGAAGCTGTCGTCTTTAGTCCAGTAATGTATGAGTCGACACTCAAATTGATAGTGCTGTTATGCAAATTACGACATTGGTAATCTTAAGTAAACTTAAGTTTTTCTGTTAATGATGCGTTTAGTCACCAGGGTTCAAGTTTCATTGCACGATTCTGTATTTCCATTTCCTCATACTATGTACATTGAGGCTGCAGTCTGTAAATGTTGCCTCTTTATCGCCAGCTCTGTTTAAACATGAAATTGCAGGTTACTTTATGTACTTACACTGCAAAAAATGATTTTCAAGAAAACTTTTAATTTTTTAGTATTTTTGTCTTTTTTTCAGAAAAATATTTAAAAATTCTTAAATTAAAATGATTTTTCTTGATAAGCAAAACGACCCAATAAAATAAGTCTAGTTTTTAGACCAAAAATATGAAATTTAAGTGATTCTGTTCATAAAACCAGCAAAAAAATCTGCCAATGGGGTAAGCAAATTTTTTCTTGAATTTGTCTTGAATTTAGTGTTTAAGCAAAATGTTCAAGATTTTTTTGCTTACCCCATTGGCAGATTTTTGTTGCTTGTTTTATGCACAAAATCACTTAAATTTGATATTTTTGGTATAAAAAATAGACTTATTTTCTTGGGTCTTAATTTAAATTTTTTTTAGATATTTTTACTGAAAACAAGACAAAAATACTAAGAATTTTTTTCTGGAAAATAATTTTTTGCAGTGCATGGGTTAAATCATAGATATTCATGATGCACGGGTCGTCTCGTAACCCGTGGGCCCTATTATCTATTGTGAATAGATAATACAAACGCTGCTTTGTAAATGTTTAAAATGTTTATAATTATCCTATCTATATAAATATGACCATGCTGGTTTCTATGGTTCATTCGCGTACGTTGTTGCCAGTTTACAGGGCGATGTAATCTAATGGCTGTTTCCATGCACTTTTATACGGAGCCCCTAAGGGGACATGGAGCAAAAATTAAATAAAGTTTAGTTTCATGTGCTCACGTGAAACTTTCATGTGCTCACGTGAAACTTTCATGTGCAGATTTTTTTTTTTAGTTTCGCGTGAAACTATCGCGCGCGCACGTGAAACTTTCGCTTTCACGTGTGCGCGCGATAGTTTCAGGTGAGCACGCGATAGTTTCACATGCTCGCGCAATAGCTTCACGTGAGCACGCGAAAATAAAATTCTGCACATGAAAGTTTCACGTGAGCACATGAAAGTTTATCGTGAGCACATGAAAGTTTCACGTGAGCACATGAAACTAAACTATAGATTTTTTTCACTCCAATGTCACCTTAGGGGCTCTGTACTTTTAGGCTGAAATAAAGCCTCTTTTTATTAACATTACAAATGCCTAGTATGTCTATTTTAATGGTCGCGGGGTGCGTGTGATGCGGCTTGTAAAAATAGATTCAGTGTTGTGTGGCAGGTGGGGCGGGCCAAATATTTCATAAAAGCGGGACCTGCGGGTTGGAAAAAAACGCTGACACGCGCATCACTAATAGATATGTATAATAAAGGCTAGATGTCTCGCCCGCGCTGCTGGCCAATGGAGGTCGACATCTGCGCCTAGCGGCCATCTTACCTCAGACAGCTCGCTCACTCGTACCATTGTGTTTTAATGGTACATGTACTTTTACATGACCATAACTTGCTCAATTTTCTATCGATTTTTCAAAGGCTCATTCAAGAAAAAGTAACGCAAAAGTAACTAAAAAGTAACGTAAGCATTACATTCCATGAAAAGTAACTAAGTAATGCAATAAGTTACTTTTTTGGGAGTAACGTAATATTGTAATGCATTACTTTTAAAAGTAACTTTCCCCAACACTGGCTACGAGTGAGCAAGCTGTCTGAGGTAAGATGGCCGCCAGGTGATGACGTGAGAGACTCCGCCATAAGGCATCTAGCCTTTATTATACATATCTATGGGTTAAATGGCGTTAAACTGACATGTTCCGCATTCCCATATACCTTCGTGAATTAGGGTATGGTGAGAAGACAGTTGATTTTTTATTCATTTTTAACAAAAAATTTACGTATTGCAGCTTTAATGCATGCGCCAGATGCTTTAATCCAAAGCATTTTACACAATGCATTTAAGCTACATATTTTATGAGTATGTGCTTACCATGAGAATCAAACCCATTATTTGCTGTTTCTGTTACCAATTCAGTTATACATAAAATAAATTATGAATTTAAATATTTTGCAGTTGTCTTTTTCTAGTCAGTAATTGTTTTTCGTTATTCTCTGTGCTCCAGTCGTACACAGTTTGGGTCACGTGGTCAATGTGTACATCTTCTGTATCAGTGACCTCAGCATCCTCGCCTGCCTGTTTCCTAGAGTCTTCTCCAACAATGGGTAATTCAGATCATCTGAAAAAAATATTATTAAATTATTATTAATATTGTTAACAACCTCCCACTTAAGTTTGTTTTAGGTTACAGAAGCCTTGCTCAAGATCCTTTTTGTCAATCATTTGCAGGTCGGAGCTTCCAATGAAATGGACGTTTTGGTTTTTCAAGACTGTGCCAGGTATAGCGGTTCATAAAATGATATTTTAACACACCTATGTGTGTATGTACAACGTAACTTCTCTCTTTGTCTCATTCAGGTCTCACTGGCGTCTTGTTGCTCCTGATCTTCGCTTTTATGTACATCTTCGCCTCACGATATTTCAGGCGTATCAGTTTTAGGGGATTCTGGGTCACACATTACCTCTATGTACTCGTCTATGTGCTGGTGAGATACACTAATTTCACAAAGTATAATTTGATTGGACAAGCCACGTGTTTTACGCAAAAATATAAACCTCTTTTTCTCAGACGGTGATACATGGAAGCTACGGCCTCCTTCAGGAACCACGCTTCCACATCTACCTGATTCCTCCCGGCCTCCTCTTCCTCGTGGACAAACTCATCAGCCTCAACAGGAAGAAGGTGGAGATCCCGGTGGTGAAAGCCGAGCTGCTGCCCTCAGGTACACAAAGCTTTTTTTATTTCTGTGGGTTTTATCTCCATGTCTTCAAAGAGCTGGACACAATGGTGCTGAAATGCGTTTACATCTGGCTGTGAATTCATACAGCTTCTCAAAACTGAAAATCAGAAGTCAGTCTAGCAAATACAAAAAAATTATATGGGAAACATTCATTGCTATGAGGTTGCTGTTTTATAGTTTAGTATATAATCGAAAGTTTGAACTTTTGTGTCTTGGCAGATCTTTTTTTATGTTTTTTCTTTCCCATTGGCCAGACCAAAAATTATTTGGTAATTTATTCCGTGACCAATGCTGTTGTTTTGTTGTATAGCAGTGATGACAAACCATCTCCTCAATTTCTCCAGGTGTAACATACCTTGAGTTTAAACGACCTCAGGGGTTTGTGTACCGTTCGGGACAGTGGGTACGTATCGCATGTCTGGCACTTGGCACAGATGAGTACCATCCTTTCACCCTGACCTCCGCACCACACGAGGAGACCCTTAGTCTTCATATCCGTGCAGCGGGACCCTGGACCAGCAAACTCAGAGAGGTCTACACCCCTGAGAAGATCCAGGAGACCAAAGGGTATCCAAAAGTAAGCATATGTAGATTTTGTTTTTATCATGAAGAATTATGCGTGATCAGCCCAGAGTTGTTTAAATTCACCATGATTGCCTTTTTTATGTGCATTGTTTAATTTTTTGCAGTTGTATCTGGACGGGCCGTTTGGGGAGGGCCATCAGGAGTGGAGAGATTATGAGGTGTCAGTGCTGGTAGGCGCCGGGATCGGGGTGACGCCATTTGCCTCCATCTTAAAAGACCTGGTGTTCAAATCTTCAGTCAAGTTCAAATTTCATTGCAAAAAGGTACTACATGCCCATAAAATGCATCATCTTAAGTTTATGTTTTTGTTATGCAATAATCAGATTCACATCTAAGGGATAATGTATAGGCAGCCAGTTGTTATCCCAAAAATAAGCTCTTGTATAGGGGCTTATTTCATGATAAGAACTGGCCGCTGGTACATTAATCTAATGCTTCTTACACAGTTATTTTACATATAAGTAGGTTAAGGAACATTAAGTATTGATTTGAAATATTTTATTTGCTCATTTTTAACGAATGCAGACCTTCCGCATTTTTCCAGATAAGATAAGACGTTCAAATGTCACAAACACACTATTTCATTTAATCATTTGTAAATATAATGTCATATATGTTATTAAACGACATATTTATATTGAATTTTTGTGTAATATTAAACTGTACCTGTCAAAATGATTTGCAGCATCTGGGTTACCGTGTGTTATTAGTTTTGACCGGTTGTAATTTGGTAATAACAAACCTGCAAATGTTGTGACTGGCCAATCAGAATCAAGCATTCCAATGAAACACTCTTATGACATGAAATGCCTTTAAACACTAAATTAGGCAAAATGTCAGATAATATTGCATATAGAGGGAATATTAAGATAAAAATGATAATTTTGCTTATTCTTGCAACACCAAAATATTTTTGCAGTGTCAATTTTTTCTAGTACAGGTATCATGCACCAATACAAATTTCTGTGCCAATATTAATATTATTCGATTACTTAGGATGACATCTACCTATACCAATAAATACCAATAGTTTTGCTTTTTACTTTTTAACTTTTTAATTATTAAAAGTCCAGAATGTACAAACTGCAAATCTGTAGTCATTATAGCTTTTTCTAAACAATAAAAAGTCAATGTCCGATAGGGGGGGGGTTATCTGCCGATATTAATTATAGGCCAATATATTGGTGCATCTCTAATTTAAACATCTTGAAAAAAATATACATTTATATGCACTCAAAAAATATATATAAATGCTTGGGTTATTTTCAACCCAGCGTTGAGTCAATAAGGGTCGACCCAACAATGGGTTAAAGCCACCCAGCATTTTGGGTTGAAACAACCCAGCATAGGTTAAATTACAACCCAACCCACCCGGGCTTGTCCCTTTTTAACCCAACATATTTTTGTAAGTAGCATTAGAAAGAAAAACAGAATGTTTCATTTTTCTTAAATCATTAGCAAATGTTTAAATAATTTATGCCTAAAATAAGAAAATGAATTGCAATAAGTTCGGAAAATAAATTAATTCAGGAAATAAAGTCAATATTTTTGTCATAAGGATGTTTATATATTTGACTTAATACAGGGCAAAATACCCATTAAGAGACTTTTTTGTATTATACAGTATATTTTTACAGTATATTTTGCAGTATACTGCAAAAAATGATTTTCAAGAAAAAAAATCTTAGTATTTTTGTCTTGTTTTCATCTAAAAATTATTAAATAAGATGCTTTTTCTTGATGAGCAAAATGACCCAAGAAAATAAGTCTAGTTTTTAGACAAAAATTATAAAATTTAAGTGAATGTGTGCTAAAAACAAGTAAAAACATCTGCCAATGGGGTGAGAAAATTTCCTTGAATCAAGTGTTTAAGAAAAAAGTTAACTTATTTCAAGATTTTTTACTGACCCCATTGGCAGATATTTTTGCTATACTGAAAAAAAGTATGTTTCTCTTGTTTTCAGTAAAACTATCAAAAATTCTTAAATTAAGATGCTTTTTCTTAATGAGCAAACAACCCAAGAAAATAAGTCTAGTTTTTAGACCAAAAATATCAACTTTAAGTGATTTTGTGCATAAAACAATCAAAAAAATCAGCCAATGAGGTAAGCAAATTTTCAAGAATTTTTCTTGAATTTAGTGTTTAAGAAATATTTTCAAGATTTTTTTGCTTACCCCATTGGCAGATTTTTTCTTGTTTTATTAAATCACTTCAATTTGACTTCAAAAAGCATCTTCATTTAAGAATTTTTAGATAATTTTACTGAAAACAAGACAAAAATACTAAGACATTTTTTTCTTGAAAATAATGTTTTGCAGTGTAGTTTTACAAACTCACTTAAATTGTATATTCTTTGTTTAAAAACAATTTCTTAGGTCATTTTGCTCATCAAGAAAAGCATCTTAATTTAAGAATTTTTAGATATTTCTACCAAAAAAAAGACAAAAATACTAAGAAAGTCATTTTTTTCAGTGTAACTATATGTCAGAGCTTTGTTTAGTGTAACCAGGAAGGTTTTTTATTGAGTAATGTGTTCTTGCACTACTGTAGGTGTATTTTATCTGGGTGACACGAACGCAGCGTCAGTTCGAGTGGGTATCAGACATCATAAAAGAGGTGGAGGAGCTGGACGCCCATGATTTAGTATCCGTGCACATTTACATCACCCAGCTGGCTGAGAAGTTTGACCTCCGCACCACCATGCTGGTAAACGCATTAAAGCCTATTTAGAAACCAGCCATTGTATAAGAATGATAACAAGCCACTCAGCTGGTTTATGATGCCACAAACTAAGTTTAATTTGATTATAATTTCACTTTACTGCTGTTATGAAGTTACGGGCAGAGGTCTTGGGTCATAAAACGCCTTGTCTCTTTTTTTGAAGTACGTCTGCGAGCGTCACTTTCAGAAAGTGTGGAACAGGAGTTTGTTTACCGGTCTGCGATCTATAACCCACTTCGGTCGTCCGCCCTTTGTGGCTTTTCTCAGCTCGCTACAGGAAGTTCACCTGGAGGTCTGAACCCAATTTCTTTTTTTACACCCAATGCTTTGTTAATACAAATCACACGTTGCTCTTCCTTGTGAGATCATTCTCTTTATCTGTAATGATAACTTACATAAACATGTTTATCTTACATTTGCCTTTGATAATTAAATGATAAACCAAGAATACATTCATTTATGACTCATTTATTTTATTTTATTGCTACAAGGTGGAAAAGATTGGCGTGTTCAGCTGTGGTCCTCCTGGTTTGACCAAGAATGTGGAGAAAGCTTGCCAGCAAATGAACAAACATGACCAGACACATTTCATTCACCACTATGAGAACTTCTAGACGGTCTGCATTATTATTCTGTAAAAAATACTGAATTATTTAACATTTATTTCAATAATTCTTTTAACTTTAATGCTAAAACCAACTATTTTGAAAATGGTTTAGACTTTGTTGAGTATTATAAGTATGTAGCTCTAAGGTGCCAATATGTATACCTTTGATGCAATTTGCATTTCTCTCTCTCGCTCCATGTAATAGATGCTCTATAAAAAAATTATATGCCATTTTTAAAATTTTATCTTATTCTTGCTCATAAGACATAATTATTTAAAAACACTTCATGTTATTGATGTCAACATATCAAGGTGTTTTGTCATAGTAGCCTAGTTGTACAGTAAAAGTAGGCTATTTTTACTTCATTACAAGCTGATAAGATTGAAACGCTGCATATAGTCATCAGATTCTTTCAAGCTTTCAACAAAGATCACTACAAGCTATTGGATAAAACATTAGATTAGATTAGATATGATTCAAGTTCATAGACAATGAAGTGCAGTTGTTCACAATCATTAACTTTATAGACAATAACCTCAGAACAGAAATGACATGCATGCGAGTCAGTATTTCTGGAATCAACTTCCTTCACTGTAAAAAAAAGTTTGCACTTGGATAAAATCAATTTAACTTATCTCAATTTTATTTGAGAAGTTACAGCAATTTATCACTGGTGAAGATAAAAAAGCAAATGAAATGACATGAAACTGTTTTTCAATGAAGAAAGGTGATTCTGAAAATACTGACTCACATGTGATTTCTAAGGTTATATAGTGTCTTTGTTATAAGGGTTTTTTACAGTGTTTACATCAAAATGGATTAACAAAAGATCCAGGAACATGATCTAGCAAAAGCAGATTTACTGTTACAGTCAAATGAATATTATGGGGCTGGATTTTGTCAATGCTCTTTTGTTATTTAACATGTATGTTAGTGCATGAAAAATCCAGTATACACAATTCATATTTCCATTATATCGGGGGCTAGGAACCAGTGGGGCGTAAGTGGCATTTGATAAACTTTACAGGAGAGCCAAAACAAAATTTTGACCACACTTCAATCAACTGTATTTATTAACCTTCAACCACAACATTGCAACCACATGCATACTTACATGAGTAAGTTCTTAAATGAACATATTATGGCATATTAACACGATCTTGAAAATATGGCAAAAATATCAAATATGCCTTTTTGGCACCAATCTTTTCGATTCTTCTAAAGAAAAATAGGATGTATCTGCTGATCAATGCAGAAATGATTAGTCAAAACATTGGTGAAAAACACTCTAACTTCATAACTTTTCATTTTATTTAAAATACTCTATACAAAGTCTTTTATTTTCATCGTTTAAAACTGTTTTAACATTTCATTTTAAACAGTTTAATTTCCATTTTTATTCATGAGTTCACATTAATGCATTTCATTTCATTTCAAACAGTTTAAAGGGACACTCCACTTTTTTTTGAAAATATGCTCATTTTCCAGCTCCCCTAGAGTTAAACATTTGATTTTACCATTTTGGAATCCATTCAGCTGATCTCCGGGTCTGGCGGTACCACTTTTAGCATTGCTTAGCATAATCCATTGAATCTAATTAGACAATTAGCATGGCGCTAAAAAATAACAAAATAGTTTCGATATTTTTCCTTATTTAAAACTTAGTTACATTGTGTACTAAGACGTTGCTGATGTAACATGACTGTAGCAGGCGTAGTGATATTACGCACTGCCCGAAAATAGTCCCCTGCTATTGAAAGTTACCAAGGGGACTATTTTCGGGCACTTAAGTGGACATACGCCCCTCTGGCTTCAAACAATGCTCAAACTTTTGTGTTAGGTCTTTGTTGTTTTGTTGCTTTATTCAATACAGGTTGATTTCTGATGCGTCTCTTTGGCACAACAAGATAGAGCTCATCAAGACATTTAATATGATATATAGAACTCATCATTTTTGCCCAAAATGCCACTTACGCCCCTCTGGTTCCAAGCCCTTGATATCTGCTTTAATGCTCCTTGAAAAAAATATTTATTGTTTCTTGTTTAATATATTATTCACTTTATGTGCATGTAACAAAAATAACAAAGTAAAACATCCTACAATAATAAATAATTTATATTGATAGGACTTTTTATAAGACTGATATATTATTAAGATTTCCATCAATATAAATCTAATGCTAAACCAAAAATTAACATTGACTAATCTGAGACATTGTTAAAGTTTAATCCAAAATTAAAGATTTGATCTGAATAAACTTCCTGATGTTGTAATAAAGGTTTAATTCATTCCTGAGAAATCTACTGATTTCCCCCCTTAAAATAATAATTCAGGTTAGAGCCCACAGATGCGTTCTGGATAATTATTTCATCTATGTGGTTCACTATCGATCACAGTGAAAGAGCCGAAATCCTCGGTATGTGGAATTGTGACACATTTACACAGGGCAGTCAGTACCTAATATGGTGGGGCCATTGTGGTCCTATTGTTCTGTATTTACCAAGAATCCCTACTTTTATATTTGCACTGTATTTGCCTGACCTTAGTGGTCACTTAACACTGTACTGTTTATTCCAAAGACTCTAAAGTTCTTAAAGGATTAGTCAATTTTCTTTAAAAAAAAATCCAGATAATTTACTCACCACCCTGTCATCCAAAATGTTGATGTGTTTCTTTGTTCAGTCGAGAAGAAGTTATGTTTTTTGAGGAAAACATTCCAGGATTTTTCTCTTTAATAGACCCCAACACTTAACACTTAACTCAACACTTAACAGTTTTATTTCAACTGAGTTTTAAAGGACTCTAAACGATCCCAAATGAGGCATAAGGGTCTTATCTAGCGAAAGGATTGTCATTTTTGACAAGAAAAATAAGAAATATACACTTTTAAACCACAACTTCTTGTCTATCTCCGGTCTTGTGATGCGCCAGTGCGACCACGCAATACGTCATCACGTCAAGAGGTCACGGATGACGTACCCGAAACTACGCCCCAGTGTTTATAAGTGTGTAGAAAGAGGACCGTTCGACATTGTTGTATGTGGAATGATAATAATTAATTTCTTTGTGTCAGTTTATTGTTTAAAATGGTCCGCAAATGTGTATTTCATATATGTAACACGTGACCTTTCCACGTCATAACGCAATTACGTGAGGTCGCGCTGGCGCGTCACAGGATCAGAGATAGACGAGAAGTTGTGGTTTAAAAGTGCATATTTTTTATTTTTCTTGTTAAAAATTCCAATCGTTTTCGCTAGATAAGACCCTTATGCCTCGTTTGGGTTCATTTTGAGTCTTTTGAAACTGCAATTTTAAACTGCATTAAAACTGTTAAGTGTTGGGGTCCATTAAAGTCCATTAAAATTAGAAAATCCTGGAATAATTTCCTCAAAAAACATAATTTCTTCTCGACTGAACAAAGAAAGACATCAACATTTTGGATGACATGGTGGTGAGTAAATTATCTGGATTTTTTTTTTAAGAAAATTGACTAATCCTTTAAGGCTGCATTGAACTGTACAGTCTGGGCCCTTAAGAAAGTCTCCAGGTCCAGTGGACTGACTCATATAAACGTTGACCAATATTTTGATAAATGATGGGAAGCACACAGCTGACACTACCCATTGTATTCCATCGTATTTTTTTTCCTACTATGCAAGTCAATGGTTACAATTAGATGTGTGCTTACCATCATTTATTAAAATATCTTCTTTTGTGTTCATCAGAAAAAAGAAATTCATACAGATTTAGAACAACACGAGGAGGAGAAAATCATGACAGAATTTTCATTTTTGGGTGAACTATCCCTTTAACAAGACTAAAGCTTAACATGTCTTGAAAAGTTGCTGATTTACACAAATGCTGACACATTTACAGCTAAGCTCAGTTTCTACTGTTGTTGTTTTGTTGTTTTTGTAATGGTTATAACTAAAATATCTTTGTAAAGATTCTCTGCATGGAAAACTGGCAGAAATATGTGAATAGCAGACAACAGCGGTCTTACACAAATACAACCAATAAACCTTTGCTGCCCTCTGCTGGAAGATAAGACTACTGCAGTCATGATATCTAGGAACTTAACTGCGTTCCCGAGTCATCGTTTTATCGTGTCAGCTGTAAATACATAATTTCGACATTACATTACATTGTAATGCTTCTGTTAAATATTGCAGAACACAGAAAGTGCGTCAGGTAACAATATATAAAATACTCGAAGTGCTTCCGCTTGCAGCTGTCACGTGGTACGTCAAGTCGTAGCTATCAGAAAACTCTCAGTCCACAAGCTGTGATTACGAGCTTTACACGTTTTTTACACACTGTAATATTGTAATTACGATACGATTCACCTTTAATTTCGACATGAATGCTTGTTTTTTTGTTGTTGTTTTTTTTAGGTATTTTTATTTACTCTACATCAACTTAATTTTAAATTATTAATGTACGTAGCCTATATTTTACAAATGAAAGAAATATATATCAAAACATTTTTGGAAGTGCGCAAATGTTTAATATATGACATTTTTTTGTGATTTTTTTTTTATTCTCTTGACAAAAATAAAATAAAGCAAAACTGTTGGCAAAAACGTTAAAAAAATACATTGAAAATAGCAGACCTAACCATGGCCTGCTTAACACAAAGCTAATCCTCTTACTATCTGTAAGCCTGTATTTTGACCCTGTCCAGACTGTTCTTCACTTCCAGACATTTGGGTGTCATAGCAAATGCATCATTAATGTGCGAAAACATGATCATCTGTTGGCTTTAAAAAATGCACTTTCCTTTTTTTTGTAAAATCAACACAACTGTAAAAGATGTCATAGTGGGAACCTTAAATGTGAAGATGTTTGGAAGTGACTCAAAAAAATGGTTTATCAAGAAGAACAGAAGACAAAGAAATAAAGGGAAGAAACCTGCCAACAAAAGGAGGAAGAAGGTTGCCAAGATTCTGAAGCAGAACAGGGAGATGATCCTGAAAGAGCTCGATGTCAATAAGGTCCTGCCGTACCTGGTGTATGATAAAGTGTTTTCTCTTGGGGAATACAAAGAGATACTGAGCCAGAACTCCGGCAAGAAGCAAACAGAGCTGTTTCTGGATCAGCTGTCTCAGAAGGGGCCAAACGCTTTTAATGTCTTCTGCTCTGTGCTGGAGGAAGTTTGTCCTCACCTGCTCACCTGTTTCCTTCTGGATTGTGAAGGTAAACCAGAGAGATAACTTAATTTTGAGTGAGTCTTTTTAAAAACTGAAAATACATTTTATTATGCCAGGGACCCCCAAATAAAATGAACTTTTTATTAGGGACCATTCATATATTTTTATTTTTAACTTAAATTGTTGGATAATTGTGACCTGTGTATTCAGGTTAATGTTTTTTTCTTATTAGAAGCATGATAATATATCACACTTTGTTTTCCATTCAGTAATGTTTTTTTTCCACATAGGGAAAATGTGCTAAATTGAAAAATAATGTCACAGTACTAAAAACTAAATATTTCCCAGATTTCACCGGATGCACAAACATTTAATCATATGATGCCCAAAAATATTGTCTACGTAGGTATTAAGACAAAAGTCTTGAGACAATTATGTTAGCCATATTGTTGTTATCTGTAAGAAAATAGCTTCCCTAAATCCACCTCACTAAAGAGATTACCACCAACAACCCATGCCAGACAAAACTCAGCATATGGCCAATGACTCAACTGTCTAGGTTAAGCTTGTCAGCTAATTTATCTTAATCTTCAGGTATGATGATGGGATTGATAAACATGACAAATTATATTGGAAACTCCTCAATGGCAATTTCTCAAAGACGTGGGGCTCATGGATAATTCATGTAATTCATCTACAGATGATGAAATATGACCTTGATAAAATCATGTTGGTCATTCACTTTCAATCTGCTATAGGTACATTATGATTTTATATTAACAGTAGCAGTTTTATTTGGCAACTGTAGGGGGGGCTCTGAATAAACTTTAAAGCTTGCAGTACATAAAGCAGAGCCATGGACTGCAGAAACATCTGCTGGATATGTAAAAACACTATTTTGTTGTCTTTTTGTTTACATTTTCATTACTGGTTTCCACTTTTACACATTGTGGTTACCTTATCTGTGCTTTAAACCATCTCATAACATAACATGATATAGCATAATAATATTCTAACACTATTTTACATAGTGGCATCACTTTGTACTAGGATTTGTTTTCGCCTAGTGACACTGGATTTAGGGGTGGGGCTTCATCATTGTTTTAATTCTAATAAACCATTTTCCTATGAGGTCAGGTTAAATATTTTAATCACAATCATCGTCAGGTGTTGACCTGAAAGAGAAAAAGTAAAAAAAAAAAAACTTTATGTGCACTGCAATTGTATGATATCCCGCCTTCGAGGTAAAGTAACCAATCATCAATCGATAAAACTGACGATTCTCTGGGGGAGGGGCTTACAGAATTGCCGTCGCGTGAGGCGCTTACCAACTTATGCGCATGCTCAATAGCTGATACGACCACGAATGTTATGGTAAAGTTGATGTTAGGTAAATATTTTGGTCAGAAATATGTTGTTTTATTGACATTAAAGATATATTTAAGATTAACTGCGGCGTTGGGAATATGGCCGGCAAATGGAGTGACCTCCCTGAAGGGACTGATAACACTTCTTGAGACATGAATGTAACGTATACTCGTTTTGTGTTCCGCAAATGACTGAGTTATAACACTTTAATATAAATGTAAATAAAATATAAATAATAAAATGTTAATAATATAAATTTATATGAACGTTATAAACACTTTCCTGAACACAACAAAGTATAAAGCATGCTTTTGTAGCTTAAAGGTCCCATATTTCAAGGCTTTTTAGGGTTATATTTTAGGTTATGATGTCCTTACGAATATATATTTGCAGTTTAAGTGCCAAAAACAATCTCTCTATCTTTTTTACAGCCCCTCTTTCAGGAGCTCTGCTAAAAACAGCTCGCTTTGGCCTGTAATACGTAATATTCATGAGCCTCTCTTCTGATAGGCCTGTTGTTTGATGAGTTAAATACGCAGTTACCCATGGAAGTACACTAAGTGTTAGTTTTTGTACACTAAATGTTAGGTTAGTAAACCAACAGACACAGAGACTAAGAGATTTAAACCTTACCATGTTTAACTCAATAAACATTCAGACACTAACAGGGCCGGTGTCTGTAACTTAAGAAAACAAACAACGTCTGATTTCCAACAGATATTCTATAAAAAAACGGTGGCTACCAAAGACTTTAACGTTACAATACAACACGTAAGCATTTAGTTAGCATCACGTTAGTGTTGCATAACTGTTTACAATATATAATTTCAGTTTTCTCTGGCTCCATAATGTAACTTAAAAGTAAACACTGCATGATATATCTAACCCTAAACAAACTTTTTTAAGTTAATGATCTGTAAGAATGGGACTTTATTAGTGCTGTTCATTGATTTGAGTAACTTTTTTTACTTTTGCGTATAAAGTGTTTCAATGCTACAATATATGGTGTAAAAACGTGAGTGCTGCCCTCTTCAGGTTGAACGGTGGCTACTGCAGTTGAATTTTCCTGTTGGATGTTGCGGTCGGGTGTGCCTCATATCATAAAGGCTGTTTCACACGGTACGAGGCAACCGCGAGTGTTAAGTTCTTTTTCAATAGGAGATGTGCGGAAAGCGGCAAAACGGGGGCGGTTGCAGAGGTGAAGCGGAATTGGTCCACACGCCTTGCTAGTGCACCCAAAATCCTATTCCTTCTCCGGACATGGCACTTCATGACAGGCGCCGTTGAAAGATAAACATATTTGCACTAAATGCTGTACAAAACGCTTCCAATACAAGAGAAAAGCTGATGCCGCTGGCTCTTTGATCGCCCCCTGGTGGCTGGCTGCAGTACAAGTCATAAACCCCGCCCTCTCCTTTCAAACGAAAGGGACTCTGCTCTAAATAAAAAAATAATTTACACTTCCAATAAAAGTTTACGAAAGATGGTTTTGGTCCTTTCAAGTAGTTATCACGCTGATATATGTTCAAGTGTTAATTTTAAGTTTCATTTTAGCTAGTAATTTTTGGGCGGAAGTTTGATACTGTGGCTCCGCCTCTGGCTCCACGCACGATTCTTTCATTTTTCAAATATTGCCAGTGGGTGGAGTCAGGCTCTGACCAGGGGTTTAGTTACTCTTTAAGTCATTCATGAACTGATGTTAATAAAGGTTCAGACTATGATCATTTTGCATCATGACCAGAAAAGGATGCTAAATCAGGAACATGCTTGGCTAAATCGTTCCAGATTCTCAGATCCAAATGAATGAGACACACTGCTTCTCTGTGACGTTAAACAAAATTTGTTTGTCCCTCACAGATGGCTCACCTGAAGGAAACAAGAAGCAAGAACAAACAAAAGTCTCCCACAGCCAAGCGAATGTGCCGTCCAAGAGACAAGACACGGCTTGTTTTCTACCATTGTACACAGACCCACTTTTTGACACGAGGTAAGATATCACCTTGTGGGTGCTGTAATTGCTGCAATCTGTTCCTCTCCGGCCCCTCTGTGTCGATTTGCATAGTGTATGAGAACCAGAAAGGACCAACACCCCAAGCTTGGTGTACCCGTAGTATACATTATGCTGGTATTGGCTGCTGGTTAAATGCTAGTTTTTTCATCCCTTGTCATGTGTCACTGGGCCAAAGCTTACTTTATAGCGTACAGTCCATCAATGGAGGCTGTCAAAGTGGGCGTTTAAAAAAAACTCAGAGAAATACAAGTCAGTTTTCAAGTCAGAGTGGGCTTTTTCCGCTTGGCATCAACACATTTGGATAGAGTGGCAGAGATGCTGAGGAGGCTGCTGTTCGCCTCTTTGATGTGTGAATCCCGTCTCATCAGTCTTCGGATTTCTGAAGTCTCTCGAGACGTTGACCTTTTCCGCTGGTGGGTTGCTTATCAGGCCTGGAGAAATTTCTGCATTTCTGTGCCCTTTCTGTGGCATTTCTATTTTGAAAAACCCATCTTAAACCTGCCTATGGTGATTTGCTGGTCTTAGCTGATTAAGATGATGTTTAGTGCCCAGGCTTGATGATATGTGTCCACAAGCTCTGTAAAACCATCAACCCAGGCTTTTAAAGCTAGTAAGAATGTTAAAACTGTACCTTTTTTATATAAATATGTGATAACCGTTCACATAGACATTTTAATATTTGCATAAAATATGTGTCTAGCCTTGAGGTAAATAACAGAGGGAGCTATAAGAGTTAAAAAAATTGTAAGATAAAAAGATTTATTCGATGGCATGCAGAGCACTTTGTCTTTTGGTGATTGTATTGGTCTTGTTAAGAACTGTATGTTCTAACAGATCTAATTTAGTATACTGTATTGAAATCCTAAAAGAAATTTCCCATTGGGTTTCTTTTGAACTGGATCCAAATTATGTACTGTACAATTGTGTAAATTGCATTTCTTTAGCAGTTTTGGGCTAATTGGGCTCATACGGTGGATTAATTACTTGGCTGTATTCAAATAAAGGTGCTTCACAATGCCATTAAAGAACCTTTTCTTTCTAAATGGTTTTTTAAAGCACCTTTAACATCTGAAGAACCTTTTTGTTTCAAAAGGTTCTTTAAGGTGAAAATGTTCTTTAGATTAAAAAAAAATTATGAATGAAATGGTTCTTTAAATAACCTTTGACTTAATGGTTCTTTGAAGAACCAAAAATGGTTCTTCTTTGGCATCGCTGTGAAGAACCTTTTAAGCACCATTATTATTTAAAAAGGTTGTGTTAGATTCATGTTTTGTTTTATCTGCATCAGTGAGTCATTCTGTTCTCATGAATATCAAAATTTTTGCCTTTGACTCTGAATACTTGCTGACATCACGGTTGCAAGTATGCTTAAGTCATCTCCCTTATGTAAACCCTCCTCACCTGTCTGTGTAATTGGAAGACGGTGCATCTGTTTGTTATTTGTATGGGCATCACATAGTCTAAACATTTTCTTTTAAAGGGACACTCCGCTTTTTTTGAAAATAGGCTAACTTTCCAGCTCCCCTAGAGTTAAGCATTTGACTTTTACCGTTTTGGAATCCATTCAGCCGATCTCCGGTCTGGCGCTACCACTTTTAGCATAGCTTAGCACAATCCATTGAATCTAATTAGACTATTAGCATATCGCTAAAAAATTACCAAAAAGTTTGAATATTTTTCCTATTTAAATCTTGACTCTTCTGTAGTTACATTGTGTACTAAGGCCGACCGAAAATTAAAAGTTGCAATTTTCTAGGCAGATATGGCTAGGAACTATACTCTAATTTTTGCGTAATATTCAAGGACTTTGCTGCCGTAACATGGCTGCAGAACGCGCAATGATATTACGCAGCAGCTGAAAATAGTCCACTAAGTAACTTTCAATAGCAGGGGACTATTTTCGGGCACTTCATAATATCATTGTGCCCAGGGGCGGACTGGCCATCTGGCAAACCGGGCAGTTTCCCGGTGGGCCGACGTACTTTTTGGGCCGATACATCTCATAGATCTCATACTTTGTTTGTGTGAGCAGCCCAGTTAGCGTCTTTTTTTCTAGACAGACCGGCCTGACATTTAAGCAGCAGCCAATTGGTTATTTTTTTAAACAACATTAAGCTGGCCCAATGACTGACCAGCACAGTCATCATCCTTTCTTTTCCTAGATAGACCGGCCCGCTCACATTTAAGCAGCAGCCCATTGGTTATTTTTTTTTAATGACATTAGGCTGGCCCAATCACCGCTTTGGTCTCTGTGCAAGCGAGCGTGCATCGTCAGTCAGTTCACGTGTCAAAACAGAGAGAGAGAGAGAGAGAGAGAGAAAACGCAAGGGAGGCGCAGAAAAACTGCGCGACAAAAAGAAGCAGGCTCTTCAGGCAGACGCTGCAAAATGTGTTAAAAACACAGAAATGTTTTCTGCGGCAACAAGACCTTCATCTCGCGTCGCTGGTGATGATGATGGTGGCGGCGGCGGTGGCACTGGTATCACCAGCACGCAAGGGTCAGTGAGGAGAGGGAGAGAGACGAGGGAGAAGTGAGTGTAGTGCCTGCGGTAAGCAGAACTGCTTTCAAAACACAAGTTTAGATGGATATCCCTTGATAAAGCTGAGTCAAAAACACAAAATATGGTGATAAAGCTGCAATAAAATAATTGCACTCTTTGCTTTGTCGCTACGAGTGTATCTGATTCATAGATTTTTCGTTGATGATCATTTCTCTTCAAGCAAAATCAAACAATCGAAGAGATCTGCTTACAGAAAAATATTTTGTATATTTATTGTATATAACAACACACTTGACAGATAATGTTAAAAATCTCTATTACTGTAATAATCACACAAGTTTTCTTCAGTGAATGTAGTGAATACTTTCCTGTAAGTACTGGAAGTAATAATCAGTTTTCAATATTACTGTAAGCAGCACTTGTATTTTGTAATAAGTCAGCAATCCAATGGCAAATTTTGCCAATTGCATGAAGCTTGTTTTAGGATTCATAAGTGTGGATTATACAGTTTTATTGCATTAATAAATAACACGTTCTAGCAGTGTTTGTTGTGTCAACTCTCACTCTTTTCTACCTGCTATTAATTGGGTTTAGTGCTTTTGTGGAATTGGAGTTATTATTGCTATACATATTTAAAGGCGTGCAAAGATGGGTGGTATTTGTAATTATACACTGCAAAAAAAAAAATTCATGAAAAAAAAGTAATAGTAATTTTTAGTAATTTTGTCTTGTTTTCAGTAAAAATATCTAAACATTCTTAAAATAAGATGGTTTTTCTTGATTAGCAAAATGACCCAAGAAAATAAGTCTAGTTTTTAGAGCAAAAATTTTAAATTTAAGTGATTTTGTGCATAAAACAAGCAAAAAAATCTGCCAATGGGGTAAGCAAATTTTTCTTGCATTTAGTGTTTAAGAAAAATGTTCAAGAAATTTTTGCTTAGCCCATTGGCAGATTTCTTTGCTTGTTTTATGCACAAAATCACTTAAATTTGATATTTTTGGTCTAAAAACTAGACATATTTTCTTGGGTCGTTTTGTTCATCAAGAAAAAACATCTTAATTTTTGAATTTTTAGATATTTTTACTGAAAACAAGACAAAAATACTAAGAACATTTTTTTCTTAAATAATTTTTTGCAGTGTATGTAGTGTGGGCCGGTTTGGGCCAAAATGCCAGGGCCGAATTTTTGTCCCAGTCCAGCCCTGATTGTGCCTAATAGCATGCAGTGTGAAAAGTAGTGCAATACATACGTCAAATTCTAATTTTGCATGCATATGAAATGCCAGTTCTTCCTGTTCACTAAAATTGCCGCATCTTTTTGTGTCTTTTTATTTTTTTTTAAACTGTATCGCTTGGGTTTGGGGTTAGAATTGGGGCTTGGGTTAGGATGTCAATGTTTTTACCCCAAACTCAAGTGACAATGGTAAAAAAAAGAGAAATCAGTACACAAAACATCATGTAAAGATGCGCCGTGAACGGGAAGGACTGGCGTATTATATTTCATAACATATGCATGCAAAATTGGAATTTAGAGTATGTATTGCATGAATTTTCACACGGCGTGCTATTTATTAACACTTCATCAGACTGGGATCATTAGTCTTAAGAATAAATATAAACTGTTATGGTCCAAAATTCCCATAATGAAGATACAAGGATTCCAAACGGCACATGTGCTAAAAAAAGTCTAGAATTTTTATGACATCACTTTGCACTTCAAAGTCTTATCAAATTTCCTGTCCAATCAAATGCTCTTTAGATGCTGAAGTGTCCTGTCCTCTACGTTTTGTTACAGTACGTCTACAGGACTGTGCCATAAATGAAACGCTACTTGTTATTTTTTGTTTAAAAAGGGGAGGGTCTTTTCAATAGCTCCATTGTTTCAGTTAAACTAACGTCACTGCATGAAACAATGCTGCACATTCCAAAGCACTTCAGTGGGTCTTTAAGCATGCGAGTTTGACAAGCTCAAATACATCATTTAAAGTGAGAGAAAGTGTATTGAGGAAACATCAAGACACTAGATATACTGCAGTATGCATGATAGGAAAGCAGTCACGTGTAGCTGCTTTAGTTGTCGTGTCAGCGTGCTGTTAGATCAGTGAGTGTGTAATAGCTTAAAGTGTGTGTTGTGTGTTTAGAAGTGAGTGGGATACGACGTGACGGAGCCCAGAAGGGCCATGGGAGAGAAATATTTGTGTATATGTATAGGTAAATATAGATTCTATGCTGCCATCTAAGATAACCGATTTTGGCTAATTTCATGCAGCCTCCAGAAACAATCCCAAAATGCACTGCAGCAAGGTTGCTAGAAAAAAACAGTTCAGTGTAATTAAAAATGGATCACTTCTTCCTATATATTTTGTGTGATATATATATTGTAAATTACTACTGAGATATGTGGTAAGAATTAATGTTGCCCATTTCCCTCATGAGATGCATGCTCATATAGGCATGGCCTGTAAAATTAGGCTCGATCCAAGCTGGGCTTAAAATAGAGAAAGTGGGCTTGCAGTCGGGGGGAGATGTTTCAATGATGAATCTGTGTAATGTAAGGGGAGGGTCATGTGTATTGTTCGCTAAAGTAGGCCTCTTTTATATCTGACTGACAGCAAAGTCATCATTTAGACGTCAGCGCCACGGGTTTGACCCACGGCTGAAACGCGCACAAACACACACTCACTGACGTGGCAGTATGACAAAATCATTTTGGGTCACACAAGTTAGGGTACAGACAGACACACACGCACACACGCAAGAGCAGACGCAGTAACTACACAGAGAGGATAAGTATGATTATGGACGCCATGATGGGAATGCAGAATTATAGGCGCTATATGTAAGTACATGATTTTCTAGATGTTTTAGTTTGAGTTCAAGGGCGAGAGGTCACATATTGCTTATACTAAATCAGACTGGGAGGGGTGGAAATGGAAGAGAAGATTTCAGCCAATCATGGTGTTTGAAAAATGTAAAAACCCAGCTTAAGTCATTTTGTGTAACTAATGTTTTCTATATAAAATCATCCTATAATGTAAAGAATGAAAATATAATCTGATATATTTCATATTGACTGAGTAAGGTCATGTCAAAGATCGAAATCAATAAACGTTGATGTTTTAAATTTTAGCCTTGATTTCACAAATGTATGAAATTATGTACATAAGTTGAATATGTATGAGGAATATATGGAAATAACAGAATTTTCATTATGATATACGGTATTTACATATATACATATTTATAAGGTAATGTTATATAACATGCATAAATACAGTAATATGTGCTTAGCTGACTGTTTTTTGGACAGCAGTGAAGCCTTTCTTACAAAGCTGTGTTGGTGTCTAGGGATTGTCATGTTTTTTTTAGAAAAAAATCAAATAAAGAGTAAACAGAGCTGTTAGCTAAACGATATTTTTTTTATAAATGTTAGAGAATAAAGCTAACAGGGCAATTTTCTTGTTTGATTAGCTGCTCTTTTTGGAAAGTAGGACAAATCCTGCCTTTAGCTCGACTTCATGACATTTATTTACTGTATAAAACTAGAGCATGTGTGTATGTTGTAAGCAGAGCCAGTAATTCAAATTTTTACGTATCATTTCAATACTTTTACTTACCACACCACACACATTTTTCGCAGTGAACTTTAAATGAAATTTAGTTTTTTCAAATAAATATATAAAATATAAAATAAAATTGAAGAGCTCAGATGCAAATTCTTGTAAATATACAACACGTGCTGATAGCATTTGATAGCATTGACGGAGCTGACATTTAGCAACTTTTGCATCTGAGCTCCACAATTATAAAGATATACAATTATTTACCTACAAAATAATAATGTAACTTCATGACGGATATAAATTAATATCAACACACTTTATCTGGTTAAAAGCTCAACAATGTCTCGATTGTGTTCAGATATAATGAGATTTAATTTTAAAAAGCACCTATTTTCCGATTCACGATTTTTTTATATTTCCTTTGGTGTGTAAGTGTGTATTAGCACATGTTAACGATATGCAAAAGGTACAAACCCCAAAGGAAACGATGACGCGAGTTATTGTCTCCAATGTAAATCTGTTTTCTTGAACTGTCTGCAACAAACACACGGATTGTAGGCAACAGTTGACTTCTGGGATTGGTGATGGAGACAAGACTGACATTATCATAATACCTCCCGCCTCGTGTTCACAGCTTGTGAATTAACTCCTGTCAACATTGCATTGTGAGCGAATCTTTCAAACATGGTAAGGAGCGTTGCATTTCCGGCTGACATCAGGGGTATTCAGGTGAATCACAATGTACTGATTAGCTGGCCAATCAGGGACACAGCACTTTTCAGATCGAAGAGTTTTGTATAAAATCAATGTGTTTGAGGAAGGCAGGATATCTGGGGCTACAAAAATGTATTTTATTTGGAAAATGATGTTTTTTTTTACCAAATAGGTCCACTTTAAAATAACAAAAAATGAGCCAATTATATAAATTTTAACACTCTCAAAAAAATGGTCCCTAGCTGTCACTGGGGCAGTACACCTTTGCTCCTAAGGAGTGCATAATATCTCAGTGCATATTGGTACCAAATGCATACATATCTAAACTTAAATGGTGCTGTACATATTAGGACCTTTATAAAGGGAACTGCCCCGGAGATAGCTAGGAACCAATTGTTGACCATTTTTTCGATTCCTTTTTATACAATCTGCTTTCGGCTGAGTAATGTTGGGTTTGGGGGGGGCTGTATTATTTTATTTTATTTTAACAATTGTACCTTTTTGTGTAGTTCACATCGTACATGCGAATAAGCCACCTTGTAAATTACTTCTCAATTTCAGTAGCTGCGTTTCCAGTAAAGATTTGCGCAAAACTTTAGCGTTATTTTCTAAATGTCGACAAAAAACACAATAAGTAATTTCAAAAACCATGATGACGGGTGTGTTTGACTACATATGGTGCCACACATGGGGGTGACATCAAAATGCCGCGGAAGTGACTTGAAAGCATACAAAGCACTCCTGAATCGCTCTCATGATATTTTGATGTCACGTGCTTCTCTGTCCTTGTTTACTACGTTAGGCTTGTTCGACTTCATGTGGCGCCGCTAGAACTGAGAGGCGGATGACATCAAAGTACCGTGAGAGCGAGACGAAATTAGACTTAGTATGATTTCTCGAATCGTTCTCGCTGTACTTTGACGCTTAGTACATTTTTAAAGAAACTTCTAAGATAAAGTCGATACTTAAAGGCGTTCTAAGCGAATCTGCGAGACGTTCGTTTTTGTTGACGTTTGAATTGTTTTCAAACAGACGGAGCGTAGCTAACTCCTCCCCTCCCCACCCTTCCGTGGTTTCATGAACGCGCCCAACCCCCACCCCCAAATCCTTCTTGTCGTTTATTGGCTGGAACACTTTGTTATGGTTTCTGTTTGTAGGTTTGGCCACTGTGTTGTTATTGCCGTTTGTGAAGCCTGGGCTGTCTACAGAGATCGCGTTTTTTTACAGTTTGATCAGCGGACAGGCAGCAAGCAGATAGTGAGGAGATGTTTGCTGTATGTAACAAAAAATGTTTTATGGTTTAAAACACGTCAATTCGATTAGAGCACCTTTAAATAAAACTAAACTAAAAACTCCTAAGCTATAAAAAAGCTAATTCGGAGAATATCTCAAGTTTGGTGGAACAGTTTGTCTTCGTATGCTTGATATTTTGGTTGATTGGGTGTGATTGTAATTTACTGTAGCCGTGGCGTACTAATCTTTTCTCCATCTATTGCTTGAATAGAAACCTAATTGATTGATCCCCAACACATGTTGTTAGGAAGGGTATGGTATTTATCTGTTGGGTTCTCACTTTGTCTGTGTCCGTCTAATAGTTTTCAGTTTCTTGCTGAGTTCGACCGAACCTACTGTTGTAAATCATAGACCAAAGCCAGTCTCCACTGGAGTGAACAACCATAAAAGAAACGGGTCTGGCTGGACTTATCTCTGCCATTCAACCTTAACTACTGTAATGATTTCCAATTATAGACTTCTGGAGAAAATGCATTAAATAATTAGATATTGGGTTAGATTCCATTTGACCAAGATTTGAAAGTTAGTAATTGCTGTTAATATTTCATGCATGTGAAGCAAACGCAATGGGCAATGGAGATTTTGCACAACATGATTAAAGATGTACAATCTTTCAATACATTTTTGATCAAATCAGTTTTATCTGTGGAGCGTTTAACACCGATTTTCAGTGTTAAGTTTATAGTGTTAAAAGCACTATAAAGCAAAATGCAATATCTTTTACTATATAGGGTACCTACCTACTAAATGCATTTTACAACATAATCAAATATGTAACCATCTTACAAACTCTCAACTCGATCTGCGTTTTAATAAAAGGGAAAGTAATGTAAAATATGTTGGCTGAATCAGATTTTGCTTGTTTTGCAGACCATCCATCAAACGTGTGATATCTTAATCGCTGCAGGAAAGTGCAATGAAATGATCTTACAGTAATTTTCTCACTGCCGTGGAGAGTTCAGTTTATTGCTGGTTAAAAATAACCAGGCTGACATCCTAGTCTGCCAGGTTACTTAAGAAAAGAGGAGGAGGAGGAAGAGCGAGAGGAAGAATAAAGTGGTTGGGTTATGCTACACTCTGCTGATGACTCACCTCACAGCACACAGGGAAAGAGCACTGCGACAGCAATGAAGTGTGACCTAAGCTCTGTGTGTGTTGTGTGTGTGTGTGTGTGTGTGTGTGTGTGTGTGTTACTTTCCCATGTATGTACAGTATAAGTAAATGAACTAGCTGTGATGTGTACAGTATGTTTTTGTGATAGGACTGTGTGTGTGATTGTGTGTGTAAAGAGCAAAAGATTGTATGAATAAGAAAATATGTGTTATTGGGTCAGTACTGTACTGTAGTTTGGGGGTGCATGCGTGTGTTTGTGTGCAGGTGGTTACGTGTATGAGATGTTGTGTAGTTAAATGTGTATTTGAGTGTGTACTGTATAATGAGATTATTTGTGTTTGTGTGTGTGTGTTACTTGTCACATGTATGTACGTCTATGTTATTGTGATAGTACGTACTGTAAGTGTGTATGTTTGTGTGTAAAGGGAAAAAATAATTTGTATGGTTGTGTGTATTAGAAAATGTGTATTATTGTGTCAGCACTAAAGTGTGTGTGTGTGTGTGTGTGAGAGAGAGAGAGAGAGAGAGACAGAGAGGATGTTGTGTTTGTTTAAATGTGTATTTGTGTGTGTATATGGAGATTATATTTGTGTGTGCTACTTGTCACATGAATGTACGTGTATGTTATTGTGATAGTACTTACTATAAGTGTGTGTTTGTGTGTAAAAAGCTAAACGAATTTGTATGTGTATTATTGTGTCAGTGCTAAAGTGTGTGTGTTTTTGTGTTTATTAGGGTTTCGAGCACGAAGTGCTGAAAACCTATTGTATTTGTCTGTTTTATTATTATTATTATTATTATTATTATTTTTCCGCCATAAAACGCGTCGCCCAGCACAAACCGTAAGTCGTAGAAACTTGCCACTTGGTCAACTGGTTGTATATTAGCAGGCTACTCAGATACAGTGAATCAGCCAAATCGGCCCATAGGTGGCGCTATAGCAATGACCGACGCGTTGGGGCTCATAACTCCTAAACCGGACATCCTACACTCAAGTGTTTGGTATCATTGTAATCCCTGGCTCCAAAATTAAAAAATGTATATCTCCGATTTCATTTCCGGTATGCAAATTTTTTCGCTAATTTGCATAATATGCATTTCAAGCCAAAGTGAACTAGTCCTAGGTTTTTCACCCGATCGGAATCGTTCCAACGCAGGAGAAATCTGTGGAGTGAGTAGGTAAATAATTATCGAACAGAATGTGTAATTTCGCTTCAGTGTCACTAAGGGGCGCCAAAATTCAATACCGGAAGTAGACTATCTCCAGGAAAATGGCTATAACTCGTGAACGGTTAGAGATATCTTAACGCGGTTTGGTACACATGTGTATCAGCTCACTCCCGGGTCACAGGAAAAAATACGCGGATTTTGGCCACTAGGTGGCGCTATAATAAGCTTGAGGTCGAAAATGGCTATCACTACACAACCGTAAGCCCGATACACTTCATATTTGGTATGGTGTGTCTTTGTGCAATGTACCATGAGGGTCTAGAAGGACATTGGCGTATCTGCAAAAACATGGCCGTCATCGGCCAATGAAGTGTGAGGGCTGATTTGACAGGGTTAACGAAGGTCGATCGGAACGACACTCACTGTGCTTGTTCGTGTACTGCTCCAGAAGGTCTGTAAAAATTATGGTGTCATTTGGCCACTAGGGGGCGTAATACCGTATTTCGGTGCCTGTATCACGTGACGTTTGACATACACACACAAACATGACATCATATGATAGATCGGTTCATGACGAAAAACTTTGCCTCTTGAAGCGTTGCTGTCAATCAAACGGTTCGTTAGTTATTGGCGATAACGTTCAAACCTACTTTTGCGAACTAGTCCTAGGTTTTTCGTCCGATCTGAACCTAACCAAGGCTGATTGACTCTGTGGAGTGTGAACATGAATAATTATCGAAAAAAAGTTGAAATTTGTATTCATACACGGGAGGAGTGGCCAAAAACCGAACTGGGCGGAGCTTAGAACATTTAAACGGCCATAACTCGAGAACGGTTTGAGATATCATCATGGGGCTTGAATCATATGTGTAGGCCATCGGTCTAAGGTCGTGATATAAAAATCTCGCCGATCGGACACTAGATGGCGCTATAACGGGGAAAATGGCACTTAATACTGTGATTATGCAATGGTTCCAACTTTCACGCCTATAACTTTATCTGTGGTCAAGAGATTTTCATGGGAGTTGTGTTTTTTAGCATCCTGAATTGTTTCCGAGTCCTACGATACCAAGCATGCCAGGTTTCGCCTTACAGTTAGTTCTGCACAGGAAAATAGCGCTTAAAAAACACGTGCGAATAACTCCGCGAGGGTTATTCCGATCGACTCGAAACGACCATAGGAAGAACATTGCATTACCTTCTGAACAAAAAAGTCTATTGGCGTTATGTTAAAATTTTCATCAGAAATGGCAGAAAATTACAAAAAACGAAAAATTACCCCAAAATTTGTCGTTTTTACACATAAATGGTTATACCTCCGCAACGAAATGACATTTTTTCACCAGATTTGATACACTGATGTCTGAGCAGAGTCTGAGGCAATACCCAAAAAATAATATGCCTGCACCACTAGTTGGCCTCAAAATTGAACAAAACCTTTGACATTGAGTGAGCCCAATGGTCTTACAACTGTTTTTTTCACTAAACTAAAGTGTTCAGCCATGATACTAGCTAGATGTAACAAAGTCATGACCTGACGTTGCATGCACAATTTTGTCGTAGTGCCACCCTGTGGTTATTTGTTATTTTCACTTAAAAGTGAGTAGAGAGCAGAGAAATTTCACTGAATGAGAGCTGTTTTTTTGCTGATAGCTAATGTATTTAAGGTTGTATCTTCGCCAAACGTATGCGTAATGACACAGTACTTGGTAATTCTGATGGCAGTCAGGACCTGAGGGAGCCTGCAGTTTTGTTGCACCAACACCTAGTGGTCGGAAGCATATTTTAGAAACCTAAATCTTTGGCTGCAGTCACCGTATTTTCATGGGACTTTTTTCACAGGAGTCCTGAATTGTTGCAGAGTCCAACGATACCAAACATGCCAGGTTTTGCCTTATGCTTAGTCCTGGAGTTATCAGAACACAATTAAGGAGGACATTAAATAAGTCAAGCATTATCTTTCCAGCTGTGTTTGCTGTCCACTGTAGGTCCTTGCGGTTTGCTGCACTGCTGTGTGTGTGCCTTATGTGCACGTCTGCAGTCTGTTTACACCATTGCACCATACCACGACTCAATGGCCTTGTAGTTCAACTAAACACGGCCATTTCTTAATTGTATGTTACGGTATAAATCTGAAAAACTAATTCTCGTTAACAAATTATCGGAATGACTTAACATTAAGGATGTGACATATTTGTCCTATAGGTGCACCTGTGTGTAAGCATACATAGTCTGTATGAACCGTTTCTGACCATCTCTTTGGTTTTTCTGCATGCGATGTGGTGTATCAGCCTGGTCGACGACGTCTGACGTCTCTGACGTGCTTTAATGCTCGAAACCCGGTAAATGCTGCTTGCAGCTTTAATTTACTACTGTATTTGTGTGTGTGTGTAGGGAGATTATATGTGTATGTGTGTTACTTTTCACATGTACTTTATGTATGTGTATGTTATTGTGATAGTACTTACTTTTAGTGTGTATGTTGTGTGTAAAGAACAAAAAGAATGTGTAAGGGTGTGTGTATTAGAAAATGTCTATTATTGTGTCAGCCCTAAAGTGTGTGCGTGTGTGTTTGTGTGTGTATATGGAGATTATATGCGTGTGTGTTACTTTTCACGTGTACTGTATGTATGTGTATGTTATTGTACTTACTGTAATTGTGTGTTTGTGTGTTAAAAATGTGTATGGGTGTGTTTATGTGTATATTTACTATTTGTGTGTGTGTAGGGAGATTATATGTGTGTGTGTTACTTTTCACATGTACTTTATGTATGTGTATGTTATTGTGATAGTACTTACTGTTAGTGTGTATGTTGTGTGTAAAGAACAAAAAGAATGTGTAAGGGTGTGTGTATTAGAAAATGTCTATTATTGTGTCAGCCCTAAAGTGTGTGCGTGTGTGTTTGTGTGTGTATATGGAGATTATATGCGTGTGTGTTACTTTTCACGTGTACTGTATGTATGTGTATGTTATTGTGATAGTACTTACTGTAATTGTGTGTTTGTGTGTTAAAAATGTGTATGGGTGTGTGTATCAGAAAATATGCATTATTGTGTCAGCAGAGTGTGAAATGTTGTGTGTGTTTATATGTGTATTTGTGCTATACCTGTATATGGATATTATATATGCATGTGTGTGTTATTGTGATAGTACTTCCTGTAAGTGTGTGTTTTTGTGTAAAAAGCAAAAATAATTTGTATGGGTGTATGTACCGTATTAGAAAATTTGTATATTTGTGTCAGTACTAAAGTGTGCATGCATGCGTGTGTATGTTGTGTGTGTTTATATGTGTATTTTTGTGTGTATATGGAGATGTGTGTGTTACTTTTCACGTGTATGCTATTGTGATAGTACTTACTGTGTGTGTTTGTGTAAAAAGCAAAAGAATGTGTATGGGTGTGTGTATTAGAAAATGTGTATTATTGTGTCAGTACTAAAGTGTGTGTGAGATGTTGTGTGTGTTTATATGTGTATTTGTGTGTGTACCTGTATATGGAGATTGTATGTATGTGTGTTACTTTTCACATGTATGTATGTATGTGTATGTTATTGTGATAGTACTTCCTGTAATTGTGTGAATTTGAAAGAATTTGTATGGGTGTGTGTATTAAAAAATGTGTATTATTGTCTCAGCACTAAAGTGTGTGTGTGTGTGTGAGATGTTCTGTGTGTTTTGTGTGCGTGCGTATCAGATGTTGTGTGTGTTTATATGTGTATTTGTGAGTGTGTGTGTATATGGAGATGTGTGTGTTACTTTTCACATGTATGTTATTGTGATAGTAAGTGTGTGTGTGTGTGTTTGTGTTTGTGTGTAAAGAGCAAAAAGAGTGTGTAATTGTGTATGTTTGTGTATAGAATGTGTGTGTATAAGATAGGTGTGTTACTTTTCACATGTAATGTATGTACAGTATAAGAGAACGAAGTAGCGGTGATGTCTATGTTATTGTGTTAGTTGTGTGTCAGCAGGAGTCGTGGTCTCTCATGTGCATATATTGGAACGTCCCTCTCTCGTGTCTTGCACGAGCGCTTTCTCTCTCCTGGTGCAGGGTGTAAAGGACCGCCTTCTTTTTACCTCATTTCTCCTCTTTGTTCGCTTGCGAAAACTCATAAATCAAACCGCTCCAGCTGGAGAGGGTTCTTACGGCACGGGTCCAATTCACCCTCTTCTGGGAACTGCCTCTGAATCTCGTAAGCTGTTTCTGAACCAATGTGTTTCTGTTTGTGGAAGACCAAAGGCACTAGAAGGAGGTCACTCCTAACTTGTCCTATTTCATAGAAGTGATCTTCACGGTGTATCGTGCTGGTGTCATTAAAGACACACTGGACTTGAGTAAAGAAAGTCCTTGACCAAGTTTGGTGGGCGTCCATAAATAGATCTCTGAATGTATGAATTGCTGTCCTATATAGAGCGAATGAGATGCGTTGTTTTGCAAAAATGTTTAGGACATTCCTCAACCCTGTTGACCTACAGTATGTAGTTGTTCCTCAAATAGGGCTGAAAAAGAGGGGCAGGCTTTTCACTGACCCAGTCTGGTGTATATGTGTGACTTCAGGGATAAATGTGAGATATATGTGATGGTGCTGCAGTAGAAAGTGTGCCATGCTTAAGATGCATTCGACTGCTAGACTACAGAAACAGCTCTGGAGGTTTTTTTTAACCATCTAATGCATGGACCAGACAAACCCCAATGCTTTTTTCCAACACATTTGTTTGTCTATAAAACTAAAATGATTTTTCATCACATTTAATTTGATTATGTTGTATGACCTAGAGATAAAAAGTGCTCATTTATAACATGTTTTAATCCAGTCACAGGTAGACAGTGTGAAATACAAAAAAATATTGCTTTATTACTTTTTATTTTACATTTTCACACACTTCTCTATCCAATGTCACTTCAAGTGCATTTACACTATACGAGTGTGTGCACTCGCTGGGAATCAAACCCATAACCTTGCTACTTACTGTATAGAAGCATTAGCATTGTAAATGCCAAACACCAAATTTTATTTAATTAATGTAACAAAAATAACTTAAGCTGTGTTCCAAATTACATACTATGCACTATACACTTTACTTGGTCGTCTACACTGTAAATTCCTTTTTGCACTTACATTTTTAAGTTTAATCAACTTGAATTTACAATGGAGTTGTTATAAATTATAAAAAATAAAGTTAAATTAGCTATTTCAACTTTGATTAAATTAGAAAATGTAGGTGCAACAAGGAATTTTTACAGTGTGTATGAATTTAAGAAAAATGGTATACCCCAAATGAAACGCTTTAAGGGCGTTCCACTAGAGTTAAAAAGTGGATTTTTACAGTTTTGGAATCCATTCAGCCGATCTCTGCGTCTGGCGGTACCACTTAGCATCGCGCTCAAAAATAGTCCCCTTGGTAACTTTCAATATGGATTATTTTCGGGCACTGCGTAATATCATTGCGCCTGCTGCA